>NW_027145059.1:0-28613 GCF_026170545.1 Melanerpes formicivorus
ACTGGAGCTGCCTCTGCCCCTTGTGTGTGCTGGGGCTCAGGGCCAGGCTGCACTCTTCCCCTTGCTCCTGAATGTGGCAATTGAAACCCAGGCAATTTTCCTCCCTGTTCTGGGGCTGCCCTATGTGGCCCAGACCTAGAGAAGCTTCCCAGGTGCCTCTTGAGGTCCCCTCCAGTCCTGCCCCCTCTGTGGTCATTGCTGGTGATGGATTTGTCATCAGGACTTCCACTGAAGCTTCCAGGTCCAGCCTGGGGCAGTTCTCAGCTCACTCTGGGCCAGGGCTGAAATCTCCTCTCTGTCCTTTTGCCCTGGGCAGATCTGGGCTCAAAACTAAGAGAAATTCTTAGCCAGGAAACTCTTCCCTCCTGCAGCCTCAGGGAGTGCAGCCTCAGCTCCTCACAGCCTCTGCTCCTCACAACCTCTGCTCCTCAGCCTCTGCTCCTCAGCCTCTGCTGCTCACAACCTCTGCTCCTCAGCTTCTGCTCCTCACAGCTTCTGCTCCTCAGCCTCTGCTCCTCACAGCCTCTGCTCCTCACAGCCTCTGCTCCTCAGCCTCTGCTCCTCACAGCTTCTGCTCCTCAGCCTCTGCTCCTCACAGCCTCTGCTCCTCACAACCTCTGCCCCTCAGCCTCTGCTCCTCACAGCTTCTGCTCCTCTCAGCCTCTGCTCCTCACAACCTCTGCTCCTCACAGCCTCTGCTCCTCAGCCTCTGCTCCTCACAGCCTCTGCTCCTCAGCCTCTGCTCCTCACAGCCTCTGCTGCTCACAACCTCTGCCCCCTCAGCCTCTGCTCCTCACAGCCTCTGCTCCACAGCCTCTGCTCCTCACAGCCTCTGCTCCTCACAGCCTCTGCTCCTCACAACCTCTGCTCCTCACAGCTTCTGCTCCTCACAACCTCTTTTCCTCACAACCTCTGCTCCTCAGCCTCTGCTCCTCAGCCTCTGCTCCTCAGCCTCTGCTCCTCACAGCCTCTGCTCCTCAGCCTCTGCTCCTCAGCCTCTGCTCCTCACAGCTTCTGCTCCTCACAGCCTCTGCTCCTCAGCCTCTGCTTCTCACAGCTTCTGCTCCTCACAGCCTCTGCTCCTCAGCCTCTGCTCCTCACAGCCTCTGCCTCTCACAGCCTCCTTCTCCTCCTTGGTTGCCCTTCCTGGCCTGAGCTCTCCACTTGGAGATTCAGATTGCAGCCAGCAGCGATCCCAGGGAGTCTCTCCTGCCAATTACAGCAGAACTGGGCTGGGCAGGAGGCATTTTCAGCTCCTCCTTTGCTTGCTCTGCTCCTGATGTTTGTCTGCACAGCTTTCCAAGGCACTCAGCTCTCTTGTCCACTCCTGTCCTTGTCCTCTGGTGAACTGCAGAGGGCTCAGCAGCCATCCCTGAAGCCAGCCCCTGGCTCCTTGCTTGTCCAGAGGTCGTTGCAGAGGGTTTGCTCCTCTGCTGCTTGGGATCCTATTCACTTGCAGCCTCCCTGCCCATGGCAAATTCGATGTTTGTTTCTTCTTGTGCCAATTTGTGCTGTGGATTAAAGAGGTCTTCTCCCTCCCTGGGCTGCTTACCTCCCTTGTTGTATTTACAGCCTCTCCCAGAGCCACAGGGGTTGGGGAGGAGAGGCTGAGAGCCCTGGGGGTGCTCCCCAGCTCCAGAGGGCCAGGGACCTGCTGGAGGGACTTGGAGCACTGCCTGGGGAGGAGAGGCTGAGAGCCCTGGGGGTGGTGAGTGTGGACAGCAGAAGGCTGAGAGGGATCTGCTCAATGGCTCTCAAGAGCTGAGGCTGGGGGGCAGGAGGGAGGGGACAGGGGCAGGCTCTGCTCAGCTGCACCCTGGGCCAGGCCAAGGGGCAGTGGATGGAAACTGCAGCCCAGGAGGTTCCACCTCAGCAGGAGGAGGAACTTCTGCCCTGTGGGGGTCCCAGAGGCCTGGAGCAGGCTGCCCAGGGAGGGTTTGGAGTCTCCTTCCCTGGAGCCTTTGCAGCCCCCTCTGGCAGGGCAGGCTCTGAGCTGTGCCTACAGGCTCTGGGCTGTGCCTGCAGGCTCTGGGCTGTGCCTGCAGGCTCTGGGCTGTGCCTACAGGCTCTGGGCTGTGCCTGCAGGCTCTGGGCTGTGCCTGCAGGCTCTGGGCTGTCCCTGCAGGCTCTGGGCTGTGCCTACAGGCTCTGGGCTGTGCCTGCAGGCTCTGGGCTGTGCCTGCAGGCTCTGGGCTGTGCCTACAGGCTCTGGGCTGTGCCTGCAGGCTCTGGGCTGTGCCTGCAGGCTCAGGGCTGTCCCTGCAGGCTCTGGGCTGTGCCTGCAGGCTCTGAGCTGTGCTACAGGCTCTGGGCTGTGCTTGCAGGCTCTGGGCTGTCCCTGCAGGCTCTGAGCTGTGTTTGCAGGCTCTGAGCTGTGCCTGCAGGCTCTGGGCTGTGCCTGCAGGCTCTGAGCTGTGCTTGCAGGCTCTGGGCTGTGCCTGCAGGCTCTGGGCTGTGCCTGCAGGCTCTGGGCTGTGCCTGCAGGCTCTGGGCTGTCCCTGCAGGCTCTGGGCTGTCCCTGCAGGCTCTGGGCTGTGCCTGCAGGCTCTGAGCTGTGCCTGCAGGCTCTGGGCTGTGCCTGCAGGCTCTGGGCTGTGCCTGCAGGCTCTGGGCTGTGCCTACAGGCTCTGGGCTGTGCCTGCAGGCTCTGGGCTGTGCCTGCAGGCTCTGGGCTGTGCTTGCAGGCTCTGGGCTGTCCCTGCAGGCTCTGAGCTGTGCCTACAGGCTCTGGGCTGTGCCTGCAGGCTCTGGGCTGTGCCTGCAGGCTCTGGGCTGTCCCTTCAGGCTCTGGGCTGTGCCTACAGGATCTGGGCTGTGCCTACAGGCTCTGGGCTGTCTCTACAGGCTCTGGGCTGTGCCTGCAGGCTCTGGGCTGTGCCTACAGGCTCTGGGCTGTCTCTACAGGCTCTGGGCTGTGCCTGCAGGCTCTGGGCTGTCTCTACAGGCTCTGGGCTGTGCCTGCAGGCTCTGGGCTGTCCCTTCAGGCTCTGGGCTGTCCCTTCAGGCTCTGGGCTGTGCCTACAGGATCTGGGCTGTGCCTGCAGGCTCTGTGCTGTGCCTGCAGGCTGCACAGGGCTCTGGGCAGGCTGATCTGGTTGAGGATGTCCCTGCTGACTGCAGAGGGCTTGGGCTGGGTGAGCTTTGAAGGTCCTTTCCATTCCAGACATTCTGTGAGTCTGGGAGTCCTTGGGCTGGGCTCTGCTGGCTGGAGGGCAGCTGCCCAGGGCTTGGCTGTCTCCCTGTGATGGGCTGGAGCCATTTGTGCTCCTCCTGCATTCCGGGAAGAGGATGGAGCTCTGCAGCTGCTTGTTCTTGGGAACTGACAGTCCCAGGCATGCTGCCAAACCTGCTGCTGATGGATGAGCCCCTGGGAGCCTGCAAACCCTTCAGGCAAGGCAGAGCAGAGCTCTTCAGGGATCGTTCAGAGCCAAGGGGCAGCCTGCCAAATGGGAGCCACTGGAAAGGGTGATGACAAAAATCATCAGCAGGGGCCTGGGAGCCACCAGGGCTGAGCTGGGAAGAGAGTGTGGGGGGCTGGAAGTGCTGGCCTGAGAGAGGGACTGCATGAGAGAGAGGAGAGGAGAGGAGAGGAGAGGAGAGGAGAGGAGAGGAGAGGAGAGGAGAGGAGAGGAGAGGAGGGGAGGGGAGGGGAGGGGAGGGGAGGGGAGGGGAGGGGAGGGGAGGGGAGAGGAGAGGAGACTCAAGGAGAGGAGACTCAAGGAGAGGAGAGGAGAGGAGAGGAGAGGAGAGGAGAGGAGAGGAGAGGAGAGGAGAGGAGAGGAGGGGAGGAGGGGAGAGGAGAGGAGGGGAGGAGAGGAGGGGAGAGGAGAGGGGAGGAGAGGAGAGGGGAGAGGGGAGGAGGAGAGGAGAGGGGAGGGGAGGGAAGGAGAGGAGAGGAGATGAGAGGAGAGGAGGGGAGGGGAGAGGGAGAGGAGAGGAGAGGAGAGGAGAGGAGAGGAGAGGAGAGGAGAGGAGAGGAGAGGAGAGGAGAGGAGAGGAGAGGAGAGGAGAGGAGAGGAGAGGAGAGGAGAGGAGAGGAGAGGAGAGGGGAGGAGAGGGGAGGAGAGGGGAGGGGAGGAGGGGAGGAGGAGAGGAGAGGAGAGGAAGGGAGAGGAGGGGAGAGGAGAGGCTCACAGGTGGCCCTGGCTTGGAAGGGACTCTCCAAGGGCAGCTTGCCCAAGCCCCTGCAGGCTGCTCAGAGCCACCTCCAGTCTGACCCTGAGTGTGTCCAGGGATGAAACCTCCTGCACCGCCTCCCTGGGCAGCCTGTTGCGGTGTTCCAGCAGCCTCAGCAGGGACAGCTCCAGCCAGGGCAGGCTGCCCAGGGGCCGCAGCCAGGCTGAGCTTGGCTGTCTGCGGGGATGGAGCCTCCAGCAGCTCCCTGGGCAGCCTGGGCCAGGCTCTGCCCGCCTCCTGCTGCAGAACCTCTGCTGCTGCCCAACCTCCCAGTGCCCAGCCCCCCCCAGCCCCTCAGCCCTCACCCCAAGCCCTCCTGAGCAGCCCCTCCCCAGCCTGAAATGAGCTCTGAGGCCTCCCTGCAGCCTTCTCCTCTCCAGGCTGAACAGCCCCAACCTTCCCAGCCTGTCCCCACAGGGGAGGTGTTGCAGCCCCCCCCCCTGCTCAGCCTGGTGGGCTCCCCTGGCCCCTCTCCAGCAGGGCCTTGTGCTGAGGAGCCCAGGCTGCCCTCAGGGAGCTGCAGAGCCCCAGGCTGTGCTGCAGGAGCAGGGCAGCAGCAGGGAGGGGGCTGCACAACCTCTCGCTGGCCCCAGCCCCGGGAGCAGGCAGGCAGGGGGTGGGGGTGGCTGGAACAGGAAACCAGCACAGCCCTGGGGGGTGGGGAGGGGGAGGTCGAGGGCTGGCAGGGACCCAGGCCCTGGGGAGCCTCCGTGCTGGGGCTCCACACCTGCCTGCTGCCCCTCCAGGGAGCAGCTCACTGCCTGCAGCGCTCCTGCAGCCTGGGCGCGGGGGCTGAGGCGGCCACGGAGAGCAAGGCGCAGCTGAGGTGGGGGAAGGGGGAGGGGGCAGGGGGCTGGGGGGCAGTGGGACAGAGCCCAGCTGCAGGCCTGAGCCCAGCTGCAGGCCTGAGCCCAGCTGCAGGCCTGAGCCCAGTGGGGTCCCTCAGGGGTCGCTGCTGGGAGCAGAGCTTCCCCAAAGCCCTGGCTGGGGGCGCAGAGGGCACTGCCAGCAGGTTTGCTGCTGACAGCGAGCTGGGAGCAGCGAGGACTCCTCCCAGGGTGCTGGGGGGTGGAAGGGACCTCAGGATGGTCACAGAGGATCACAGAGGATCACAGAAGATCACACAGGGTCACACAGGGTCACAGGATGTTAGGGTTGGAAAGGACCTCAGGACATCACAGAGGATCACAGAGGATCACAGGATGCTGGGGGCTGGAAGGGACCTCAGGAGGTCACAGAGGATCACAGAGGATCACAGAGGATCACAGAGGATCACAGGATGTTAGGGTTGGAAAGGACCTCAGGAGATCACAGAGGATCACAGAGGATCACAGGATGCTGGGGGTTGGAAAGGACCTCTGGAGATCACAGAGGATCACACAAGATCAACAGAGGATCACAGAGAATCACACAGGATCACAGGATGATGGAGGTTGGAAGGGACCTCAGGGAGATCACACAGGATCACAGTCACAGGGTGCTGGGGGTTGGAAGGGACCTCTGGAGATCACAGAGGATCACAGAGGATCACACAGGCTCACAGGATGTTAGGGTTGGAAGGGACCTCAGGAGATCACACAGGGTCACAGAGGATCACAGGATGCTGGGGGTTGGAAGGGACCTCAGGAGATCACACAAGATCACAGAGGATCACAGAGGATCACATAGGATCACAGAGGATCACACAGGCTCACAGGATGCTTGGGACTGGAAAGGACCTCAGGAGATCACACAGGATCACAGTCACAGGGTGCTGGGGGTTGGAAGGGACCTCAGGAGATCACAGAGGATCACAGAGGATCACACAGGCTCACAGGATGCTAGGGGTTGGAAAGGACCTCTGGAGATCACAGAGGATCACAGAGGATCACAGAGGATCACAGAGGATCACACAGGCTCACAGGATGCTTGGGATTGGAAAGGACCTCAGGAGATCACACAGGATCACAGTCACAGGATCACAGTCACAGGGTGCTGGGGGTTGGAAGGGACCTCTGGAGATCACAGAGGATCACAGAGGGTCACAGAGGATCACAGAGGGTCACAGGGTGCTGGGGGTTGGAAAGGACCTCAGCAGATCACAGAGGATCACAGAGGATCACAGAGGATCACAGGGTGCTGGGGGTTGGAAGGGACCTCAGGAGATCACAGAGGATCACAGAGGATCACAGAGGATCACACAGGGTCACAGGATGTTAGGGTTGGAAGGGACCTCAGGAGATCACAGAGGATCACAGAGGATCACACAGGCTCACAGGATGTTAGGGTTGGAAGGGACCTCAGGAGATCACAGAGGATCACAGAGGATCACAGAGGATCACAGAGGATCACAGGGTGCTGGGGGTTGGAAGGGACCTCAGGAGGTCACAGAGGATCACAGAGGATCACAGAAGATCACACAGGGTCACACAGGGTCACAGGATGTTAGGGTTGGAAAGGACCTCAGGACATCACAGAGGATCACAGAGGATCACAGAGGATCACAGAGGATCACAGGATGTTAGGGTTGGAAAGGACCTCAGGACATCACAGAGGATCACAGAGGATCACAGGATGCTGGGGGTTGGAAGGGACCTCAGGAGATCATCCAGGATCACAGAGGATCACAGAGGATCACAGAGGGTCACAGGATGATGGAGGTTGGAAGGGACCTCAGGAGATCACAGAGGATCACAGAGGATCACACAGGATCACAGGATGCTGGGGTTGAAAGGGACCTCAGGAGATCACAGAGGATCACAGAGGATCACAGAGGATCACAGAGGATCACACAGGGTCACAGGATGTTAGGGTTGGAAGGGACCTCAGGAGATCATCCAGTCCCAGCCCCCTGCCAGAGCAGCAGCACAGAACCCAACACAGGACCCCCAGGAGCACATCCCAGAGGGGGCAGCAAAGGCTCCAGGGAAGGAGACTCCAAACCCTCCCTGGGCAGCCTGCTCCAGGCCTCTGGGACCCCCACAGGGCAGAAGTTCCTCCTCCTGTTCAGGTGGAACCTCCTGGGCTGCAGTTTCCATCCACTGCCCCTTGGCCTGGCCCAGGGTGCAGCTGAGCAGGGCCTGGCCCTGTCCCCTCCCTCCTGCCCCCCAGCCCTCAGCTCTGGAGAGCCTTTGAGCAGCTCCCTCTCAGCCTCCTGCTCTCCACACTCAGCACCCCCAGGGCTCTCAGCCTCTCCTCCCCAGGCAGTGCTGCAGGTCCCTCCAGCAGGTCCCTGGCCCTCTGGAGCTGGGGAGCACCCCCAGGGCTCTCAGCCTCTCCTCTCCAGGCAGTGCTGCAGGTCCCTCCAGCAGGTCCCTGTCCCTCTGGAGCTGGGGAGCACCCCCAGGGCTCTCAGCCTCTCCTCCCCAGGCAGTGCTCCAGGTCCCTCCAGCATCCTCACAGCCCTCCAGCAGGTCCCTGGCCCTCTGGAGCTGGGGAGCACCCCCAGGGCTCTCAGCCTCTCCTCCCCAGGCAGTGCTGCAGGTCCCTCCAGCAGGTCCCTGGCCCTCTGGAGCTGGGGAGCCCAGAGCTGGATGCAATACTCCTGGGCAGGAGTACAGGGGGAGGAGAACCTCCCTGGGTCTCCTGGGCACAGTCCTCTGAATGCAGCCCAGGGAGGGAGTTGCAGCCTCAGGTTTCCAGAGCCTTCCTGGTTTTGTAAGTGACCAGAGGGAGAAGCTCAGCCTGGAGGTTACCTGAGGACACTGAGGATGCTCCCAGTCTGCCTGGATTCAGCAAGCAGCTGGATGAGAAATGCATCCAGGGCCATTAAAGCAGCACAGGCCTGGGCAAGCCCTGAGCCATGGCTTGGTGCAGGAGGAGAAGCCATGGCAGGGCTGCTGGCCCTGCCCCTAGCAGCCTTCCCTGCTGGCTGCCCCTGCTCCTAGCAGCCTTCCCTCTTGGCTGCCCCTGCCCCTAGCAGCCTTCCCTCCTGCCTGCCCCTGCCCCTAGCAGCCTTCCCTCTTGGCTGCCCCTGCCCCTAGCAGCCTTCCCTCCTGCCTGCCCCTGCCCCTAGCAGCCTTCCCTGCTGCCTGCCCCTGCCCCTAGCAGCCTTCCCTGCTGCCCCTGCCCCTAGCAGCCTTCCCTCTTGGCTGCCCCTGCCCCTAGCAGCCTTCCCTGCTGCCTGCCCCTGCCCCTAGCAGCCTTCTCTGCTGCCTGCCCCTGCCCCTAGCAGCCTTCCCTCCTGCCTGCCCCTGCCCCTAGCAGCCTTCTCTGCTGCCTGCCCCCTGCCCCTAGCAGCCTTCCCTGCTGCCTGCCCCTGCCCCTAGCAGCCTTCCCTGCTGCCTGCCCCTGCCCCTAGCAGCCTTCCCTCTTGGCTGCCCCTGCCCCCTAGCAGCCTTCCCTCCTGCCTGCCCCTGCCCCTAGCAGCCTTCCCTGCTGCCCCTGCCCCTAGCAGCCTTCCCTGCTGCCCCTGCCCCTAGCAGCCTTCCCTCCTGCCTGCCCCTGCCCCTAGCAGCCTTCCCTGCTGCCCCTGCCCCTAGCAGCCTTCCCTGCTGCCCCTGCCCCTAGCAGCCTTCCCTCTTGGCTGCCCCTGCCCCTAGCAGCCTTCCCTGCTGCCCCTGCCCCTAGCAGCCTTCCCTGCTGCCTGCCCCTGCCCCTAGCAGCCTTCCCTGCTGGCTGCCCCTGCCCCTAGCAGCCTTCCCTGCTGCCCCTGCCCCTAGCAGCCTTCCCTACTGCCCCTGCCCCTAGCAGCCTTCCCTGCTGCCCCTGCCCCTAGCAGCCTTCCCTCTTGGCTGCCCCTGCTCCTAGCAGCCCTCCCTGCTGCCCCTGCCCCTAGCAGCCTTCCCTGCTGCCTGCCCCTGCCCCTAGCAGCCTTCCCTGCTGCCCCTGCCCCTAGCAGCCTTCCCTCTTGGCTGCCCCTGCTCCTAGCAGCCCTCCCTGCTGCCCCCTGCCCCTAGCAGCCTTCTCTGCTGCCTGCCCCTGCCCCTAGCAGCCTTCCCTGCTGCCCCCTGCCCCTAGCAGCCTTCCCTGCTGCCCCTGCCCCTAGCAGCCTTCCCTGCTGCCCCTGCCCCTAGCAGCCTTCCCTGCTGCCTGCCCCTAGCAGCCTTCCCTGCTGCCTGCCCCTGCCCCTAGCAGCCTTCCCTGCTGCCCCTGCCCCTAGCAGCCTTCCCTGCTGCCTGCCCCTAGCAGCCTTCCCTGCTGCCTGCCCCTGCCCCTAGCAGCCTTCCCTGCTGCCTGCCCCTGCCCCTAGCAGCCTTCCCTGCTGGCTGCCCCTGCTCCTAGCAGCCTTCCCTGCTGCCCCCTGCCCCTAGCAGCCTTCCCTACTGGCCCTGCCCCTAGCAGCCTTCCCTGCTGGCTGCCCCTGCCCCTAGCAGCCTTCCCTGCTGCCCCTGCCCCTAGCAGCCTTCCCTGCTGCCTGCCCCTAGCAGCCTTCCCTGCTGCCTGCCCCTGCCCCTAGCAGCCTTCCCTACTGCCCCTGCCCCTAGCAGCCTTCCCTGCTGCCTGCCCCTGCCCCTAGCAGCCTTCCCTGCTGCCCCTGCCCCTAGCAGCCTTCCCTGCTGGCTGCCCCTGCCCCTAGCAGCCTTCCCTGCTGCCTGCCCCTGCCCCTAGCAGCCTTCCCTGCTGGCTGCCCCTGCCCCTAGCAGCCTTCCCTGCTGCCTGCCCCTGCTCCTAGCAGCCTTCCCTGCTGCCCCTGCCCCTAGCAGCCTTCCCTGCTGCCTGCCCCTGCCCCTAGCAGCCTTCCCTGCTGCCCCTGCCCCTAGCAGCCTTCCCTGCTGGCTGCCCCTGCCCCTAGCAGCCTTCCCTGCTGCCTGCCCCTGCCCCTAGCAGCCTTCCCTGCCTGCCCCTGCCCCTAGCAGCCTTCCCTGCTGCCTGCCCCTGCCCCTAGCAGCCTTCCCTGCTGCCCCTGCCCCTAGCAGCCTTCCCTGCTGCCTGCCCCTGCCCCTAGCAGCCTTCCCTGCTGCCCCTGCCCCTAGCAGCCTTCCCTCTTGGCTGCCCCTGCCCCTAGCAGCCTTCCCTGCTGCCTGCCCCTGCCCCTAGCAGCCTTCCCTGCTGCCCCTGCCCCTAGCAGCCTTCCCTGCTGCCTGCCCCTGCCCCTAGCAGCCTTCCCTGCTGCCCCTGCCCCTAGCAGCCTTCCCTGCTGCCTGCCCCTGCCCCTAGCAGCCTTCCCTGCTGCCCCCTGCCCCTAGCAGCCTTCCCTCTTGGCTGCCCCTGCCCCTAGCAGCCTTCCCTGCTGCCCCTGCCCCTAGCAGCCTTCCCTGCTGCCTGCCCCTGCCCCTAGCAGCCTTCCCTCCTGCCTGCCCCTGCCCCTAGCAGCCTTCCCTGCTGGCTGCCCCTGCCCCTAGCAGCCTTCCCTGATGGCTGCCCCTGCCCCTAGCAGCCTTCCCTGCTGCCCCTGCCCCTAGCAGCCTTCCCTCTTGGCTGCCCCTGCCCCTAGCAGCCTTCCCTGCTGCCTGCCCCTGCCCCTAGCAGCCTTCCCTCCTGCCTGCCCCTGCTCCTAGCAGCTTCCCTGCTGGCTGCCCCTGCCCCTAGCAGCCTTCCCTGCTGCCCCTGCCCCTAGCAGCCTTCCCTGCTGCCTGCCCCTGCCCCTAGCAGCCTTCCCTGATGGCTGCCCCTGCCCCTAGCAGCCTTCCCTGCTGCCCCTGCCCCTAGCAGCCTTCCCTCTTGGCTGCCCCTGCCCCTAGCAGCCTTCCCTGCCCCTGCCCCTAGCAGCCTTCCCTGCTGCCCCTGCCCCTAGCAGCCTTCCCCTGCTGCCCCTGCCCCTAGCAGCCTTCCCTGCTGCCCCTGCCCCTAGCAGCCTTCCCTCCCACCTGCCCCTGCCCCTAGCAGCCTTCCCTGCTGGCTGCCCCCTGCCCCTAGCAGCCTTCCCTCTTGGCTGCCCCTGCCCCTAGCAGCCTTCCCTCTTGGCTGCCCCTGCCCCTAGCAGCCTTCCCTGCTGGCTGCCCCTGCCCCTAGCAGCCTTCCCTGCTGCCCCTGCCCCTAGCAGCCTTCCCTGCTGGCTGCCCCTGCCCCTAGCAGCCTTCCCTGCTGCCTGCCCCTGCCCCTAGCAGCTTCCCTGCTGGCTGCCCCCTGCCCCTAGCAGCCTTCCCTGCTGCCCCTGCCCCTAGCAACCTTCCCTCTTGGCTGCCCCTGCCCCTAGCAGCCTTCCCTGCTGGCTGCCCCTGCCCCTAGCAGCCTTCCCTGCTGCCTGCCCCTGCCCCTAGCAGCCTTCCCTGCTGCCCCTGCCCCTAGCAGCCTTCCCTGATGGCTGCCCCTGCCCCTAGCAGCCTTCCCTGCTGCCCCTGCCCCTAGCAGCCTTCCCTCCCACCTGCCCCTGCCCCTAGCAGCCTTCCCTGCTGGCTGCCCCTGCCCCTAGCAGCCTTCCCTCTTGGCTGCCCCTGCCCCTAGCAGCCTTCCCTCTTGGCTGCCCCTGCCCCTAGCAGCCTTCCCTGCTGGCTGCCCCTGCCCCTAGCAGCCCTTCCCTGCTGCCCCTGCCCCTAGCAGCCTTCCCTGCTGGCTGCCCCTGCCCCTAGCAGCCTTCCCTGCTGCCTGCCCCTGCCCCTAGCAGCCTTCCCTGCTGGCTGCCCCTGCCCCTAGCAGCCTTCCCTGCTGCCTGCCCCTGCCCCTAGCAGCTTCCCTGCTGGCTGCCCCTGCCCCTAGCAGCCTTCACCTGCTGCCCCTGCCCCTAGCAACCTTCCCTCTTGGCTGCCCCTGCCCCTAGCAGCCTTCCCTGCTGCCCCTGCCCCTAGCAGCCTTCCCTGCTGCCCCTGCCCCTAGCAGCCTTCCCTGCTGGCTGCCCCTGCCCCTAGCAGCCTTCCCTGCTGCCCCTGCCCCTAGCAGCCTTCCCTGCTGCCTGCCCCTGCCCCTAGCAGCCTTCCCTCCTGCCTGCCCCTGCCCCTAGCAGCCTTCCCTGCTGCCCCTGCCCCTAGCAGCCTTCCCTGCTGGCTGCCCCTGCCCCTAGCAGCCTTCCCTGCTGGCTGCCCCTGCCCCTAGCAGCCTTCCCTGCTGCCCCTGCCCCTAGCAGCCTTCCCTGCTGCCTGCCCCTGCCCCTAGCAGCCTTCCCTGCTGCCTGCCCCTGCCCCTAGCAGCCTTCCCTACTGCCCCTGCCCCTAGCAGCCTTCCCTGCTGCCTGCCCCTGCCCCTAGCAGCCTTCCCTGCTGCCTGCCCCTGCTCCTAGCAGCCTTCCCTGCTGCCTGCCCCTGCCCCTAGCAGCCTTCCCTGCTGCCCCTGCTCCTAGCAGCCTTCCCTGCTGCCTGCCCCTGCTCCTGGCAGCCTTCCCTGCTGCCCCTGCCCCTAGCAGCCTTCCCTACTGCCCCTGCCCCTAGCAGCCTTCCCTGCTGCCTGCCCCTGCCCCTAGCAGCCTTCCCTGCTGCCCCTGCCCCTAGCAGCCTTCCCTGCTGCCCCCTGCTCCTAGCAGCCTTCCCTGCTGCCTGCCCCTGCCCCTAGCAGCCTTCCCTGCTGCCTGCCCCTGCCCCTAGCAGCCTTCCCTGCTGCCTGCCCCTGCCAGTGGGGAGGAGCTGCCCACAGGAGGCTGCTTTGAGCTTCTTCAAGCCAGTAACCAATTCCCACAGGCCTGCAGGAGAGCTGGGGAGGGACTCTGGAGGGGGTCAGGGAGGGAGAGGACTGGGGGGGATGGAGCACAACCAGAAGTGGGGAGACTCAGGTTGGAAGTGAGAAATCCAGGACTGGATGTGTGGCATCCAGGCCAGCACCAACCCAACCCCACCAGGGGCACCAAAGCCTGGCCCCAGGGCCATGGCCACAGGGTTCTGGAGCACCTCCAGGGATGGAGGCTCCACCACCACCTCCCTGGGCAGCCTGGGCCAGGCCCTGAGCGCTCCTGCAGGACACAAATTGTTCCTCATGGCCAAGCTGAAGCTCCCCTGGGACTCCAGGAGAGCTGGGGAAGGACTCTGGAGGGTGTCAGGGAGGGAGAGGACTGGGGGGGATGGAGCACAACCAGAAGTGGGGAGACTCAGATTGGCTGTGAGGAAGAAGTTGTTGCCCAGGAGGGTGGTGAGAGCCTGGCCCAGGCTGCCCAGGGAGGTGCTGGAAGCCTCCTCCTCATCCCTGGAGGTGTTTGAGGCCAGGCTGGAGGTGGCTGTGAGCAACCTGCCCTGGGCTGAGCTGTCCCTGGGCTGGAGCTGGCTGAGCCCTGGGGTCCCTCCCAGCTCTGTGATTCCATGACAGGAGAGGGAGAAGCAGCAGGGCACAAGGGGAAGGGGTGAGGGCAGCTGGGGTGCTCTGCTGCCCTGCAGCCTTGCTCCCCCAGGCCTCTCCAGCCTGGCTGGGAAGCCAAGGGAGTTTGTGTGATGAGCATGAACCACACCACCCAACCACCCCAGCCTAAAATTAGCTCTTAATGCAGGCAGGGAAAGGGCTCTGCAACCTGGAGCTCAATCAATAAAGGTTTCTCTCTCTCCACCTCCCTGTGGCTGCCCTCAGCAGCAGGAGCCACAGCCCTGCCCCTGCTCCTTCCTGCTCAGCACTGCTGGGGTTGGAGCTGAGGCTGAGCCTCACCAGGGCTTGGGGGTCTCATCCTGTGCCAGGGGCAAGCAGAACCATTCCTTGTGCCCAGGGACAGGCACAAAGGCTTCATGGGGAGGGAGAGGAGGGGGAAATGCAGCACAGAGGGCAAGGTGATAACGAGCTAACCACAGGAGCCCAGAGTGCTGGGGGTTGGAAGGGACCTCTGGAGCTGGAGTGCAGCCCCCCCCCTCCCCTCCCCTCCCCTTGCCAGAGCAGGAGCACCTAGGGAGGGTCACACAGGAGCAGCTCCAGGGGGGGCTGGAAGGTCTGCAGGGACTGAGAGCTCTCTGAGCAGCTCTCTGGGGTGGCCTTGGCTCAGGGGCTCAGGGGCCAGGGGCTCAGGGGCCAAGGGCTCAGGCCCAGCCAGCATGGATTTAGGAAGGGCAGGTCCTGCCTCTCCAACCTGAGCTCCTTCCATGCCCAGGGCACTGCCTGGTGGCTGTGGGGCAGGCTGTGGATGTGCTCTGCCTGGACTGCAGCAAGGCCTTTGCCACCATCCCCCACAGCAAGCTCCTGGCCAAGCTGTCAGCCCCTGGCTGGGACAGCAGCACTCTGAGCTGGGTGAGGAACTGGCTGGAGGCTGAGCCCAGAGAGTGGTGGTGAATGGTGCCACAGCCAGCTGGCAGCCAGGCACCAGTGCTGTGCCCCAGGGAGCAGAGCTGGGCCCTGTGCTCTTCAACATCTTCATTGATGATCTGGAGGAGGGCATTGAGTCAGGCAGCAGCAAGTTTGCAGCTGACCCCAAGCTGGGAGCAGAGGTTGGTCAGGCAGAGGGCAGAAGGGCTCTGCAGAGGGACCTGGCCAGGCTGGGCAGAGGGCAGAGGCCAACAGGATGGCATTCAACAAGTCCCAGTGCCAGGGGCTGCACTTTGGCCACAGCAACCCCAGGCAGAGCTGCAGGCTGGGGGCAGAGAGGCTGAGAGCAGCCAGGCAGAGAGGGACCTGGGGGTGCTGATTGACAGCTGCCTGAACAGGAGCCAGCAGTGTGCCCAGGGGGCCAAGAAGGCCAAGGGCAGCCTGGCCTGCAGCAGGCAGAGTGTGGCCAGCAGGAGCAGGGAGCTCATCCTGCCCTGTGCTCAGCACTGCTTAGGCCACACCTTGAGTCCTGTGTCCAGCTCTGGGCTCCTCAGTTTAGGAAGAACA
Source organism: Melanerpes formicivorus (assembly GCF_026170545.1). Taxonomy (NCBI): domain Eukaryota; kingdom Metazoa; phylum Chordata; class Aves; order Piciformes; family Picidae; genus Melanerpes; species Melanerpes formicivorus. The sequence continues at coordinate 14,746 of NW_027145059.1, forward strand.
TTGAGAGACTTGAAGGTGTCCAGAGAAGGGCAACAAGGCTGGGGAGGGGTCTGGGGCACAGGGCTGGGGAGGGGTCTGGGGCACAGCCCTGTGAGGAGAGGCTGAGGGAGCTGGGGTTGCTTAGCCTGGAGAAGAGGAGGCTCAGGGGAGACCTCATTGCCCTCTCCAACTCCCTGCAGGGAGGTTGTAGCCAGGTGGGGGTTGGGCTCTTCTCCCAGACACCCAGCCCCAGAACAAGAGGACACAGCCTCAAGCTGTGCCAGGGGAGGTTTAGGCTGGAGGGGAGGAGGAAGTTCTTCACAGAGAGAGTTGTTGGCCACTGGGATGTGCTGCCCAGGGAGGTGGTGGAGTCCCCATCCCTGGAGGGGTTCAGGAGGGGATTGGATGTGGCACTTGGTGCCATGGGCTGGCCATGGGGTCTGTGGTGACAGCTTGGACTCGATGAGCCTCGAGGTCTCTTCCAACCTTGGTGATCCTGAGAAATCAACCCTCCCCCCCCCCCTTCTGGTTGTGCTCCATCCCCCCCAGTCCCCTCCCTCCCTGACCCACTCCAAAGTCCCTCCCCAGCTCTCCTGGAGCCTCAGGGGAGCTTCAGCTTGGCCATGAGGAACAATTTGTGCCCTGCAGGAGTGCTCAGGGCCTGGCCCAGGCTGCCCAGGGAGGTGGTGGTGGAGCCTCCATCCCTGGAGGTGCTCCAGAACCCTGTGGCCATGGCCCTGGGGCCAGGCTTTGGTGCCCCTGCTGGGGTTGGGTTGGTGTTGGCCTGGATGCTCTTGGAGGCCTTTTCCAACCCAAACAGCTCTGTGGTTCCCTGAACCCCTTTCTCCTTTCTGAAGCTCAGCCACATCCCTGCAGCAGCCTCTGCCTGGGAGTAGGTTGTTAGGTACTTAGCCACAGCAAGAGCCCAGCCAAGGCCAAAAGAGCCCCAAAAGAGCCCAAAAGAGCTGAGATAAAGTTAGTTGTCTTAATTCTCACAGCCAGGAGGTTGTTTGGAGCTATTCATTGGTTCTCTCTTTCCACCTTCTTCCCCCCTGTAGAAGGGAAAAGGGAGAGAGAGAGGAGCAGGGAGTAGGTTCTTAGCCACAAGAAGAGCCCAGCCAAGGCCAGCAGAAGCTGGTAGGAGTTAGAGCAAAGAGCCCCAAGGAGAGAGGAATCCTTCACACAGCTAACTCTGGGTCACTTGGCAGAGCCAGGAGGTTGTTTGGAGCTCATCATTGGTTCTCCCTTTCCACCTCCTTGCCCCCTGTAGAAGGGAAAAGGGAGAGAGAGAAGCAGGGAGTAGGTTGTTAGCTACTTAGCCACAGCAAGAGCCCAGCCAAGGCCAAAAGAGCCCCAAAAGAGCCCAAAAGAGCTGAGATAAAGTTAGTTGTCTTAATTCTCAGAGCCAGGAGGTTGTTTGGAGCTCATCAATTGGTTCTCCCTTTCCACCTCCTAGACCCCTGGAGAAGGTAGAAGAGAGAGAGAGAGGAGCAGGGAGTAGGTTGTTAGGTACTTAGCCACAGCAAGAGCCCAGTCAAGGCCAGCAGCAGCTGGTAGGAGTTAGAGCAAAGAGCCCCAAAGAGAGAGGAATCCTTCACACAGCTAACTCTGGGTCAGTTGGCAGAGCCAGGAGGTTGTTTGAAGCTCATCATTGGTTCTCCCTTTCCACCTCCTAGCCCCCTGTAGAAGGGGAAAGAGAGAGAGAGGAGCAGGGAGTAGGTTGTTGGCTACTTAGCCACAGCAAGAGCCCAGCCAAGGCCAAAAGAGCCCCAAAAGAGCCCAAAAGAGCTGAGATAAAGTTAGTTGTCTTAATTCTCAGAGCCAGGAGGTTGTTTGGAGCTATTCATTGGTTCTTCCTTTCCACCTCCTTCCCCCCTGGAGAAGGTAGAAGAGAGAGAGAGGAGCAGGGAGTAGGTTGGTAGCCACAAGAAGAGCCCAGCCAAGGCCAGCAGCAGCTGGTAGGAGTTAGAGCAAAGAGCCCAAAGTAGCTGAGATAAGGTTAGTTGTCTTAATTCTCAGAGCCAGGAGGTTGTTTGGAGCTCATCATTGGTTCTCCCTTTCCACCTCCTTGCCCCCTGGAGAAGGGAAAAGGGAGAGAGAGAGGAGCAGGGAGTAGGTTGTTAGCTACTTAGCCACAGCAAGAGCCCAGCCAAGGCCAGCAGAAGCTGGTAGGAGTTAGAGCAAAGAGCCCCAAAGAGAGAGGAATCCTTCACACAGCTAACTCTGGGTCAGTTGGCAGAGCCAGGAGGTTGTTTGGAGCTCATAATTGGTTCTCCCTTTCCACCTCCTTGCCCCCTGTAGAAGGGAAAAGGGAGAGAGAGAAGCAGGGAGTAGGTTGTTAGCTACTTAGCCACAGCAAGAGCCCAACCAAGGCCAAAAGAGCCCCAAAAGAGCCCAAAAGAGCTGAGATAAAGTTACTTGTCTTGGTTATCAGAGCCAGGAGGTTGTTTGGAGCTCATCACTGGTTCTTCCTTTCCACCTCCTAGCCCCCTGGAGAAGGTAGAAGAGAGAGAGAGGAGCAGGGAGTAGGTTGTTAGGTACTTAGCCACAGCAAGAGCCCAACCAAGGCCAGCAGAAGCTGGTAGGAGTTAGAGCAAAGAGCCCCAAAGAGAGAGGAATCCTTCACACAGCTAACTCTGGGTCAGTTGGCAGAGTCAGGAGGTTGTTTAGAACTCATCATTGGTTCTCCCTTTCCACCTCCTTGCCCCCTGTAGAAGGGAAAAGGGAGAGAGAGGAGCAGGGAGTAGGTTGTTGGCTACTTAGCCACAGCAAGAGCCCAGCCAAGGCCAAAAGAGCCCCAAAAGAGCCCAAAAGAGCTGAGATAAAGTTAGTTGTCTTAGTTATCAGAGCCAGGAGATTGTTTGGAGCTCATCATTGGTTCTCCTTTTCCACCTCCTTCCCCCATGTAGAAGGTAGAAGAGAGAGAGAGGAGCAGGGAGTAGGTTGTTAGGTACTTAGCCACAGCAAGAGCCCAGCCAAGGCCAGCAGCAGCTGGTAGGAGTTAGAGCAAAGAGCCCCAAAAGAGCCCAAAGTAGCGGAGATAAAGTTAGTTGTCCCAATTCTCAGAGCCAGGAGGTTGTTTGGAGCTCATCACTGGTTTCCCCTTTACCCCCAAGGGCAATTTCCTGCCCTTCTCCCACTCTCTCCTCAGGCTCTCTTGAAAGCTTCCTGGGCAGCAGCCTCCCCCTGCCCCAGCAGCCTGCCCCAGGCCTCCAGCAGCCCCCAGCTAAAGGAGCTCCTCCTGCCCATTGCCCCTGGCCCTGGGCACCACTGAACAAAAGCTGCTCCTCTCCTCCTGACACCCACCCTTGAGGTATTGATCAGCACTGAGCAGATTCCCCCCCCCCTGCCCCCAGGCTGCTCTTCTCCAGAGCCCCAAGTCACAGAACTGCCAGGGCTGGAAGGGACCCCAAGGCTCAGCCAGCTCCAGCCCCCTGCCACGGTCAGGGACCCCTCACACCAGAGCCACCTCCAGCCTGGCCCTCAGCCTGCCTGGAAGCCTTCCCAGAGCCCTCAGCATCCCTGGGGCCCCCCAGCTGGACTCTGAGCTCCCATCGGGACCCTTCCTGTTTGCTGAGCTCTCTTGTCCCAGCACCTTGGAGAGTGCAGGGGGATGGGGCTGAGGAGACCTCTCCCTGCAGCTCCCAGCACCTTGGAGAGTGCAGGGGGATGGGGCTGAGGAGACCCCTCCCTGCAGCTCCCTGCCCCTTGCGCTGTCCCCGGATCCTCCTCACAGCTTCCTGCCCCTCCTGGGAAGGGTTCCCCTCCAGCAGCTCCTGCTGAGAGCAGAGGTGAAGCTCTTCAGGGAGGGTGAGCTTGGCCCTGTCGGCAGGAGAGGATAAAACCCTTCATTCAGAATAAACCAAACCAGGTTGGAAGAGACCTTCAAGGTCATCGTGTCCAACCCATCAACCAATCCCACCCACCCAAACAGCTAACCCCTGGCACCAAGCACCCCAGCAAGTCTCCTCCTGAGCACCTCCAGTGATGGGGACTCCACCACCTCCCCAGGCAGCCCATTCCAATGGGCAATCACTCTCTCTGTGGAGAACTTCTTCCTAACATCCAACCTGAACCTCCCCTGGCACAGCTTGAGACTGTGTCCTCTTGTTCTGGTGCTGGCTGCCTGGGAGAAGAGACCAACCTCTGCCTGGCTACAACCTCCCTGCAGGGAGCTGTAGAGGGCAATGAGGTCACCCCTGAGTCTCCTCCTCTCCAGGCTAAGCAACCCCAGCTCCCTCAGCCTCTCCTCACAGGGCTGTGCTCCAGACCCCTCCCCAGCTTTGTTGCCCTTCTCTGGACACCTTCCAGCAGCTCAACCTCCTTCCTAACGTGAGGAGCCCAGAGCTGGACACAGGACTCAAGGTGTGGCCTAACCAAAGCAGAGCACAGGGGCACAATGACCTCCCTGCTCCTGCTGGCCACACTCTTCCTGATGCAGGCCGGGATGCCCTTGGCCCTCTTGCTCCCCTGGGCACACTGCTGGCTCCTGTTCAGGCAGCTGTCAATCAGCACCCCCAGGTCCCTCTCTGTTTGGCAGCTCTCAGCCACTCTGCCCCCAGCCTGTAGCTCTGCCTGGGGTTGCTGTGGCCAAAGTGCAGCCCCTGGCACTTGGATGTGTTCAATCTCCTGCCCTTGGCCTCTGCCCTCTGCCCAGCCTGGCCAGGGCCCTCTGCAGAGCCCTTCTGCCCTCTGCCTGACCAACCTCTGCTCCCAGCTTGGGGTCAGCTGCAAACTTGCTGCTGCCTGACTCAATGCCCTCCTCCAGATCATCACTGAAGATGTTAAAGAGCACAGGGCCCAGCTCTGCTCCCTGGGGCACAGCACTGGTGCCTGGCTGCCAGCTGGCTGTGGCACCATTCACCACCACTCTCTGGGCTCAGCCTCCAGCCAGTTCCTCACCCAGCTCAGAGAGCTGCTGTCCCAGCCAGGGGCTGACAGCTTGGCCAGGAGTTTGCTGTGGGGGATGGTGGCAAAGGCCTTGCTGCAGTCCAGGCAGAGCTCATCCCCAGCCTGCCCCACAGCCACCAGGCAGTCACCTGGGCATGGAAGGAGCTCAGGTTGGTCAGGCAGGACCTGCCCTTCCTAATCCATGCTGGCTGGGCCTGAGCCCTTGGTCATGCTGTAAGTGCTGTGTGACTGCACTCAGGATGCCCTGTGCCATGCTCTTGCCTGGCACTGAGCTCAGGCTGCCAGGCCTGGCATTCCCTGCCTCATCCAGAGGAATTCTTGCAGCCATGAAGGGAATGAATCCTGCAGTGCTGGGGCTGGGCTCCCTCCCTGGCAGCTGGCAGGAGCTCCTCAGGGCAGGGGCAGCTGCCCCAGAGCCTGGCACGGCAGGGAGGAGGCACAGGGAGCAGCGCCTGGAGGAAGAGAAGCAGATGGTGATGGTGAGGAGCAGCCCCCAGCAGCTCTCTGGGCCAGGGGCTGCAATCCTTCCCCTCCCAAGGCTGAGCCTGGAGCCAGCAGAGGAAATGGCTGCTGGTGGCTGGAGAGGTGCCAAGCCCTGATTCATGCTGCCCTCCCCCTTGCCCTGCAGCCATCCTTGGCAGCACAGAGGTTTGCTGCTCGCAGGGAGAGGCAGCTGAAGGCTTCTCCACCACCACCTCTCTTTGCTTCTCTCCCCTTGCAGGGCTTTGTGAGGGCTGAGCTTCAGCCCTGCAGCAGCACCATGGAAGGTGTCCAGAGCAGGGCCCCCAGGAGGAGGAGGAGCAGAGGGCTGGAGCTGCCCTGCTGTGAGCACAGCCTGAGAGGGTTGGGGTTGTGCAGGCTGGGGAGGAGAAGGCTCCCAGGAGACCTCCTTGTGGCCTTCCAGGAGCTGAGGACTTCCCTCCTGCCTGAGGTTTTCCTGGTCAAGCCTTGCAGGGCTGTCCCTTAGCAACCAAATCCCCTCCTAGGAGTCCTTCTGCTCCAATTCCCTTCCCTGAAGCTCTCCAGGAGAGGTCTGCTGCTGGGAGAGGGTCACCGACAGCCAGGGGCAGAGCTGGGCTCTGGTGTCCTGCCTGCAGCTGTGTGGAGCAGGGGGGAAGGTCTCCAGGCTGTGCCTCTGGCAGTCAGGGGGCAGCCCCCACGAGGACCTCCCTGAAATGCCCTGGGTGGGGCTGGGCAGGACTGGGCACCACCCAGGGGGCACCACCCAGGGGCACCACCCAGGGGCACCTCAAAGCTCAGGGTGCAGCAGCTTGGGCACAGGAGCACAGCCTGGAGGGGGGAGGGGGGCAGCAGAGCTCCATGGAGGAGGACCTTGGTGGACACTGAGTGACCAGGAAGGCCAAGGGGCAGCTGGAGGGCATTGGGAGGAGTGTGGCCAGCAGGCCAAGGGAGGCTCTCCTGCCCTTCTGCCCTGCCCTGGTGAGGCCACAGCTGCAGCACTGTGTCCTGGGCTGAGCTCCCCAGCTCAGGAGGGGCAGGGAACTGCTGGAGCAGGCTGCCCAGGGAGGCTGTGGAGCCTCTGTCCTGGAGACTTTCCAAACCCTCCTGGCTGTGGCCCTGGGAGCCCCTGCCCTGAGCCCTGCCCTGGGTGTCCCTGCCCTGGGAGCCCCTGCCCTGGGTGCCCCTGCTCTGGGAGCCCTGACCTGGGAGCCCCTGCTCTGGGAGCCCCTGCCCTGGGTGCCCTGACCTGGGTGCCCCTGCCCTGGGTGCCCTGCCCTGGAAGCCCTGCCCTGGGTGCCCCTGCCCTGGGTGCCCCTGCCCCTGGGAGCCCTGCCCTGGGTGCCCCTGCCCTGGGTGCCCCTGCCCTGGGAGCCCTGCCCTGGGAGCCCCTGCCCTGGGTGCCCCTGGCCTGGGAGCCCTGCCCTGGGTGCCCCTGCCCTGGGAGCCCTGCCCTGGGTGCCCTGCCCTGGGTGCCCCTGCCCTGGGAGCCCTGCCCTGGGTGCCCCTGCCCTGGGTGCCCCCTGCCCTAGGAGCCCCTGCCCTGGGTACCCCTGCCCTGGGAGCCCTGCCCTGGGTGCTCTGCTCTGGGTGCTCCTGTCCTGGGAGCCCCTGCCCTGGGAGCCCCTGCCCTGGGTACCCCTGCCCTGGGAGCCCCTGCCCTGGGTGCCCCTGCCCTGGGTGCCCTGCCCTGGGAGCCCTGCCCTGGGTGCCCCTGCCCTGGTTGCCCTGCCCTGGATGCCCCTGCCCTGGGAGCTCTGCCCTGGGTGCCCCCTGCCCTGGGTGCCCTGCCCTGGGTGCCCCTGCCCTGGGATCCCTGCCCTGGGTGCCCCTGCCCTGGGTGCCCTGCCCTGGGTGCCCTGCCCTGGGTGCCCCTGCCCTGTGAGCCCTGCCCTGGGTGCCCCTGCCCTGGGTGCCCCTGCCCTGGGAGCCCCTGCCCTGGGTGCCCTGCCCTGGGTGCCCCTGCCCCTGGGTGCCCTGCCCTGGGTGCCCCCTGCCCTGGGTGTCCCTGCCCTGGGTGCCCTGCCCTGGGTGCCCCTGCCCTGGGTGCCCTGCCCTGGTTGCCCTGCTCTGGGTGCCCCTGCCCTGGGAGTCCTGCCCTGGGTGCCCCTGCCCTGGGTGTCCCTGCCCTGGGTGCCCCTGCCCTGGGAGCCCTGCCCTGGGTGCCCCTGCCCTGGGTGCCCCTGCCCTGGGTGCCCCTGCCCTGGGAGCCCCTGCCCTGGGTGCCCCTGCCCTGGGTGCCCCTGCCCTGGGTGCTCTGCCCTGGGAGCCCTGCCCTGGGTGCCCCTGCTCTGGGTGCCCCTGCTCTGGGTGCTCCTCCCCTAGGTGCCCCTGCCCTGGGTGCCCCTGCCCTGGATGCCCTACTCTGGGTGCCCTGCCTTGGGTGCCCCTGCCCTGGGTGCCCTACTCTGGGTGCCCTGCCTTGGGTGCCCCTGCCCTGGGTGCCCCTGCCCTGGGAGCTCTGCCCTGGGTGCCCTGCCCTGGGTGCCCCTGCCTTGGGTGCCCTGCTCTGGGTGCCCCTGCCCTGGGAGCCCTGCCCTGGGTGCCCTGCCCTGGGTGCCCCTGCCTTGGGTGCCCTGCCCTGGGTGCCCTGCCTTGGGTGCCCTGCCTTGGGTGCCCCTGCCCTGGGTGCCCCTGCCTTGGGTGCCCCTGCCCTGGGTGCTCTGCCCTGGGTGCCCTGCCCTGGGAGCCCCTGCCTTGGGTGCCCTGCCCTGGGTGCCCCTGCCTTGGGTGCCCCTGCCCTGGGTGCTCTGCCCTGGGTGCCCTGCCCTGGGAGCCCCTGCCTTGGGTGCCCTGCCTTGGGTGCCCTGCCTTGGGTGCCCCTGCCCTGGGTGCCCCTGCCTTGGGTGCCCCTGCCCTGGGTGCCCCTGCCCTGGGTGCCCTGCCCTGGGTGCCCCTGCCTTGGGTGCCCTGCCCTGGGTGCCCTGCCTTGGGTGCCCTGCCTTGGGTGCCCCTGCCCTGGGTGCCCCTGCCTTGGGTGCCCCTGCCCTGGGTGCTCTGCCCTGGGTGCCCTGCCCTGGGTGCCCCTGCCCTGGGTGCCCCTGCCCTGGGTGCCCTGCCCTGGGAGCCCTGCTCTGGGTGCCCCTGCCCTGGGTGCCCCTGCCCTGGGAGCCCTGCTCTGGGTGCCCCTGCCCTGGGTGCCCCTGCCCTGGGTGCCCCTGCCCTGGGTGCCCTGCCTTGGGTGCCCCTGCCCTGGGTGCCCCTGCCCTGGGAGCCCCTGCCCTGGGAGCCCTGCCTTGGGTGCCCCTGCCCTGGGTGCCCCCTGCCCTGGGAGCCCCTGCCCTGGGAGCCCCTGCCTTGGGTGCCCCTGCCCTGGGTGCCCCTGCCCTGGGTGCCCCTGCCCTAGGAGCCCCTGCCCTGGGAGCCCCTGCCCTGGGAGCCCCTGCCTTGGGTGCCCCTGCCCTGGGTGCCCCTGCCCTGGGTGCCCCTGCCCTAGGAGCCCCTGCCCTGGGTGCCTCTGCCCTGGGAGCCCCTGCTCTGGGTGCTCCTGCCCTGGGTGCCCTGCCCTGGGTGCCCCTGCCCTGGGAGCCTCTGCCCTGGGTGCCCTACTCTGGGTGCTCCTGTCCTGGGTGCTCCTGCCCTGGGTGCCCCTGCCCTGGGATCCCTGTCCTGGGTGCCCTGCCCTGGGTGCTCCTGTCCTGGGTGCTCCTGCTCTGGGTGCCCCTGCCCTGGGTGCCCCCTGCCCTGGGATCCCTGTCCTGGGTGCCCTGCCCTGGGTGCTCCTGTCCTGGGTGCCCTGCCCTGGGTGCCCCTGCCCTGGGAGCCCTGCCCTGGGAGCCCCTGCCCTGGGTGCTCTGATCTGGGTGCCCCTGCCCTGGGTGCCCTGCCCTGGGAGCCCTGCCCTGGGTGCTCTGCTCTTGGTGTCCTGCCCTGGGTGCTCTGCTCTGGGTGCCCTGCCCTGGGTGCCCCTGCCCTGGGTGCCCCTGCCCTGGATGCCCCTGCCCTGGGTGCCCCTGCCCTGGGAGCTCTGCCCTGGGTGCCCCTGCCCTGGGTGCCCTGCCCTGGGTGCCCCTACCCTGGGTGCCCTGCCCTGGGTGCCCCTGCCCTGGGTGCTCCTGCCCTGGGTGCCCCTGCCCTGGGTGCCCTGCCCTGGGTGCCCCTGCCCTGGGTGCCCCTACCCTGGGTGCCCTGCCCTGGGAGCCCTGCCCTGGGAGCCCTGCCCTGAGCCCTGCCCTGGGTGCCCTGCCCTGGGAGCCCTGCCCTGGGTGCCCTGCCCTGGGTGCCCTGCCCTGGGAGCCCCTGCCCTGGGTGCCCCTGCCCTGGGTGCCCCTGCCCTGGGTGCCCTGCCCTGGGTGCCCCTGCCCTGGGAGCCCTGCCCTGGGTGCCCTGCTCTGGGTGCTCCTGCCCTGGGTGCCCCTGCCCTGGGTGCCCCTGTCCTGGGTGCCCCTGCCCTGGGTGCCCTGCCCTGGGTGCCCCTGCCCTGGATGCCCTCCCCTGGGTGCCCCTCCCCTGGGTGCCCCTGCCCTGGGTGCCCCTGCCCTGGGAGCCCTGCCCTGGGTTGCCCCTGCCCTGGGAGCCCCTGCCCTGGGATCCCCTGCACTGGGAGCCCCTGCCCTGGGTGCCCTGCCCTGGGTGCCCCTGCCCTGGGTGCCCCTGCCCTGGGAGCCCCTGCCCTGGGTGCCCTGCCCTGGGAGCCCCTGCCCTGGGGTGCCCCTGCCCTGGGTGCCCCTGCCCTGGTTGCCCTGCCCTGGGTGCCCTACTCTGGGTGCCCCTGCCCTGGGTGCCCTGCCCTGGGTGCCCTGCCCTGAGAGCCCCTGCCCTGGGAGCCCTGCCCTGGGAGCCCCTGCCCTGGGAGCCCCTGCCCTGGGTGCCCCTGCCCTGGGAGCCCCTGCCCTGGATGCCCCTGCCCTGGGAGCCCCTGCCCTGGGAGCCCCTGCCCTGGGTGCCCCTGCCCTGGGAGCCCCCTGCCCTGGGAGCCCCCTGCCCTGGGTGCCCCTGCCCTGGGAGCCTCTGCCCTGGGTGCCCTACTCTGGGTGCTCCTGCTCTGGGTGCCCCTGCCCTGGGTGCCCCTGCCCTGGGATCCCTGTCCTGGGTGCCCTGCCCTGGGTGCTCCTGTCCTGGGTGCTCCTGCTCTGGGTGCCCCTGCCCTGGGTGCCCCTGCCCTGGGATCCCTGTCCTGGGTGCCCTGCCCTGGGTGCTCCTGTCCTGGGTGCCCTGCCCTGGGTGCCCCTGCCCTGGGAGCCCTGCCCCTTGGGAGCCCCTGCCCTGGGTGCTCTGATCTGGGTGCCCCTGCCCTGGGTGCCCTGCCCTGGGAGCCCTGCCCTGGGTGCTCTGCTCTTGGTGTCCTGCCCTGGGTGCTCTGCTCTGGGTGCCCTGCCCTGGGTGCCCCCTGCCCTGGGTGCCCCTGCCCTGGATGCCCCTGCCCTGGGTGCCCCTGCCCTGGGAGCTCTGCCCTGGGTGCCCCTGCCCTGGGTGCCCTGCCCTGGGTGCCCCTACCCTGGGTGCCCTGCCCTGGGTGCCCCTGCCCTGGGTGCTCCTGCCCTGGGTGCCCCTGCCCTGGGTGCCCTGCCCTGGGTGCCCCCTGCCCTGGGTGCCCCTACCCTGGGTGCCCTGCCCTGGGAGCCCTGCCCTGGGAGCCCTGCCCTGAGCCCTGCCCTGGGTGCCCTGCCCTGGGAGCCCTGCCCTGGGTGCCCTGCCCTGGGTGCCCTGCCCTGGGAGCCCCCTGCCCTGGGTGCCCCTGCCCTGGGTGCCCCTGCCCTGGGTGCCCTGCCCTGGGTGCCCCTGCCCTGGGAGCCCTGCCCTGGGTGCCCTGCTCTGGGTGCTCCTGCCCTGGGTGCCCCTGCCCTGGGTGCCCCTGTCCTGGGTGCCCCTGCCCTGGGTGCCCTGCCCTGGGTGCCCCTGCCCTGGATGCCCCTCCCCTGGGTGCCCCTCCCCTGGGTGCCCCTGCCCTGGGTGCCCCTGCCCTGGGAGCCCTGCCCTGGGTGCCCCTGCCCTGGGAGCCCCCTGCCCTGGGATCCCCTGCACTGGGAGCCCCTGCCCTGGGTGCCCTGCCCTGGGTGCCCCTGCCCTGGGTGCCCCTGCCCTGGGAGCCCCTGCCCCTGGGTGCCCTGCCCTGGGAGCCCCTGCCCTGGGTGCCCCTGCCCTGGGTGCCCCTGCCCTGGTTGCCCTGCCCTGGGTGCCCTACTCTGGGTGCCCCTGCCCTGGGTGCCCTGCCCTGGGTGCCCTGCCCTGAGAGCCCCTGCCCTGGGAGCCCTGCCCTGGGAGCCCCTGCCCTGGGAGCCCCTGCCCTGGGTGCCCCTGCCCTGGGAGCCCCTGCCCTGGATGCCCCTGCCCTGGGAGCCCCTGCCCTGGGAGCCCCTGCCCTGGGTGCCCCTGCCCTGGGAGCCCCTGCCCTGGGAGCCCCTGCCCTGGGTGCCCCTGCCCTGGGAGCCCCTGCCCTGGGTGCCCCTGCCCTGGGAGCCCCTGCCCTGGGTGCTCTGCTCTGGGTGCCCTGCCCTGGGTGCCCTGCCCTGGGTGCCCCTGCCCTGGGAGCCCCCCTCTGCTGCCTCCCCCCCTCTGCTGCCTCCCCCTTCTGCTGCCTCCCTCCTCTGCTGCCTCTCCCCCTCTGCTGCCTCCCTCCTCTGCTGCCTCCCCCTTCTGCTGACTCCCCCTCTGCTGCCTCCCCCTCTGCTGCCTCCCTCCTCTGCTGCCTCCCCCTCTGCTGCCTCCCTCCTCTGCTGCCTCCCCCTTCTGCTGCCTCCCTCCTCTGCTGCCTCTCCCCCTCTGCTGCCTCCCCCTCTGCTGCCTCCCCCTCTGCTGCCTCTCCCCTCTGCTGCCTCCCCCTCTGCTGCTCTCCCCTCTGCTGCCCCTCCCTCTGCTGCCTCTCCCCTCTGCTGCCTCTCTCCTCTGCTGCCTCCCCCCTCTGCCTCCCTCCCTCTGCTGCCTCCCCCTCTGCTGCCTCCCCCTTCTGCTGCCTCTCCCCTCTGCTGCCCCTCCCTCTGCTGCCTCTCTCCTCTGCTGCCTCCCCCCTCTGCCTCCCTCCCTCTGCTGCCTCCCCCCTCTGCTGCCTCCCCCTTCTGCTGCCTCTCCCCTCTGCTGCCCCTCCCTCTGCTGCCTCTCTCCTCTGCTGCCTCCCCCTCTGCTGCCTCTCTGCTGCCTCTCCTCTGCTGCCTCCCCCTCTGCTGCCTCTCCTCTGCTGCCTCCCTCCTCTGCTGCCTCTCTCCTCTGCTGCCTCTCCTCTGCTGCCTCCCTCCTCTGCTGCCTCTCCTCTGCTGCCTCCCCCTCTGCTGCCTCTCCTCTGCTGCCTCCCTCCCTCTGCTGCCTCCCCCTCTGCTGCCTCCCCCCTCTGCTGCCTCCTCCCTCTGCTGCCTCCCCCTCTGCTGCCTCTCCCCTCTGCTGCCTCCCTCCTCTGCTGCCTCTCCCCTCTGCTGCCTCCCACCTCTGCTGCCTCCCCTCTGCTGCCTCCCCCTCTGCTGCCTCCTTCTGCTGCCTCTCCCCTCTGCTGCCTCCCCCTCTACTGCCTCCCCCCTCTGCTGCCTCCCCTCTGCTGCCTCCCTCCTCTGCTGCCTCTCCCTCTGCTGCCTCCCCCTCTGCTGCCTCCCTCCTCTGCTGCCTCCCCCCCTGCTGCCTCCCCCTCTGCTGCCTCCCTCCTCTGCTGCCTCCCCCTCTGCTGCCTCTCCCCCCTGCTGCCTCCCCCTCTGCTGCCTCCCTCCTCTGCTGCCTCCCCCCTGCTGCCTCCCCCTCTGCTGCCTCCCTCCTCTGCTGCCTCCCCCTCTGCTGCCTCCCCCTCTGCTGCCTCCCTCCTCTGCTGCCTCCCCCCTGCTGCCTCCCCCTCTGCTGCCTCCCTCCTCTGCTGCCTCCCCCTCTGCTGCCTCTCCCCTCTGCTGCCTCCCTCCTCTGCTGCCTCCCCCCTGCTGCCTCCCCCTCTGCTGCCTCCCCTCTGCTGCCTCCCCTCTGCTGCCTCCCCCCTCTGCTGCCTCCCCCCTGCTGCCTCTCCCCCCTCTGCTGCCTCCCCCCTCTGCTGCCTCCCCCTCTGCTGCCTCTCTGCTGCCTCTCCCCTCTGCTGCCTCCCTCCTCTGCTGCCTCCCCCTCTGCTGCCTCTCCCCTCTGCTGCCTTTCCCCTCTGCTGCCTCCCCCTCTGCTGCCTCTCTCCTCTGCTGCCTCTCCCTCTGCTGCCTCCCCATCTGCTGCCTCCCCCCTCTGCTGCCTCTCCCCTCTGCTGCCTCTCCCCTCTGCTGCCTCTCCCCTCTGCTCCCTCTCTCTGCCTCTCTCCTTTGCTGCCTCTCTGCTGCCTCTCTCCTCTGCTGTCTTTCTGAATCAGCTTCTACACTCATCAGAGGAGGGACCTGGCTGCTTGGTGTGTGCTGCAAAGTGCTGCCTGCACTTCTTGTGGCTGCATGAATAAAACAGAGCAAGGCTGAGGCTTGAGGCCTCCCAGGGAGTCATTCAGAGGCAGGCAGAGGCTGCTGCAGGGACGTGGATGAGCTTCAGAAAGGAGAAATGGGTTCAGGGAATCACAGAGCTCTTGGGGTTGGAAAAGGCCTCCAAGAGCATCCAGGCCAACACCAACCCAACCCCACCAGGGGCACCAAAGCCTGGCC
>NW_027145060.1:0-28524 GCF_026170545.1 Melanerpes formicivorus
CCCAGCCCTGGCCCCCAGCCTCCAGCCCCAGCCCAGCCCCAGCTGTGCCCCCTGGCCCGGCCAAAGCCCCCAGACCCAGCCCAGACCCAGCCCCCAGCCTAGCCCCTGCCCCCAGCTCAGCCCCAGCCCAGCCTTAGCCCCAGCCCAGCCCCAGCCCCAGCCCCAGTCCCAGCTCAGCCCTGCCCCAGACCTGGTCCAGGACGCAGCCATGCCCCAGCCCTGCCACCAGCCCAATCCCAGCCCCAGCTAATCCCTGCCCCCAGACCCGGCCCCCGTCCCAGTCCAGCTCCAGCCCTGCCCCAGCCCTGCCACCAGCCCAACCCCAGCCCTGCCCCAGACCTGGCCCCAGCCCAGCCCCAACCCTGCCCAAGCCCCGGCCCCAGCCCCAGCCCCAGCCCTGCCCAAGCCTTGGTTCCAGACCCAGCCCCAGCCCCTGCCCCATCCCTGCCCCCAGCCCTGGCCCCAGCCCTGCCCCAGCCCCAGCCCAGCACCAGCCCCGGCCCGAGCCCAGCCCCATCACTACCCCAGCCCTGCCCAAGCCTTGCTTCCAGCCCCAGCCCCTGCACCAGCCCCGGCCCCTCCCCCAGCTCAGCCCCAGCCCAGCTCCAGCCCTGCCCCAGCCCCAGCCCCAACCCAGCCCCAGCCCTGTCCCCAGCCCAGCCCCAGCCCCAGCCTAGCCCCGGCCCAAGCCCTAGCCGTTCCCCAGCCCTTGCTCAGCCCCAACCCAGCCCCCACCTCCAGCCCTGCCCCCAGACCCAGACCCAGCCCTGGCCCAGCCTCCAGTCCCAGCCCAGCCCCAGCCCAGCCCCAGCCGTGCCCCCTGCGCCGGCCCCAGCCCCCAGCCCCAGCCCTGCCCGCCCAGCCTGCCACCCAGCCCTGCCCCAGTCCTGCCCCAGCCCCATTCCTAGCCCCAGCCCTGCCCCATCCCCGGAGCCAGCCCCCAGCCCCAGGCCAGCCCCAGCCCAGCCCTAGCCCAGCCCTGACCCAGCCCCAGCCCCAGCCCAGCCAGCCCTCAGCCCAGCCCCAGACCCAGCCTGGCACCAGCCCTGTCCCCAGCCCCAGCCAACAGCCTAGCCCCAGGCCCAGCCCCAGCCTAGACCTGGCTCCTGCCCCAGCCCTGGCTCCAGCCCCAGCCCCAGCCCTGCCCATGCCTTCGTTCCAGCCCCAGCCCCAGCCCTGCCCCAACCCAGCCCCAGCCCAAGGCCCAGTCTCAAGCCTAGTCCTGCCCCAGCCCTGGCCCCAATCCAGCCCCAGCCCTACCCCTACCTCAGCCCTAGCCCCCAGCCCTGTCCGCAGCCCCAGCCCCAGCCCCAGCCCCACCCTCGCCACCAAGCCCAGCCCCAGCCCCAGCCCCATCCTTGCCCCCAGCCCAGCCCTAGCCCGGCCCCAGCCCCAGCCCCAGCCCTGCCCTGGACCCAGCCCCAGCCCTGCCCCAGCCCAAGCCCCAGCCCCAGCCCCATCCCCATCCCATCCCCATCCCAGTACCCAGCCCAGCCCCAGCCCCAGCCCTGCCCCAGCCCTGCCCCCAGCCCCGGCCACAGCCCCAGCCACAGCCCCAGCCATGCCCCAGCCACAGCCCCAGCCATGCCCCAGACCTGCCCCTACCCCAGCCCCAGCCCCAGCCCAAGCCCTACCCCAGCCCTGCCCCAGCCCCATCCATCAGCCCCCAGCCAAGACCCAGCCCTCAGCCCCAGCCCCAGCCCCAGCCCCAGCCCCAGCCCCAGCCCCCAGTCCTGCACCAGCCCTGCCCCGCCCTGCCTCAGCCTTGTCCCCAGCCCCAGCCCCAGCCCCAGCTGAGCCCCAGCCAGCCCCGGCCCCAGCCCAAGCCCCAGCCCCAGCCCTGCCCCAGCTCATCCCCTAGCCCAGCCCCGGCCCCAACCCCTGCCCCAGCCCCAGTTCCAGCCCCGGCCCTGCCCCAGCTCATCCCCATCCCAGCCCCGGCCCCAGCCTCCAGCCCCAGCCCCAGCCCAGCCCCAGCCCAGCCCAAGCCCTACCCCAGCACAGCCCCAGCCCTAGACCCAGCCCATCCCCTGCCCAAGCCCCAGCCCAGCCCTGCCCCCAGCTCAGCCCCAGCCCAGCTCCAGCCCTGCCCCAGCCCCAGCCCCAACCCAGCCCCAGCCCTGTCCCCAGCCCCAGCCCCAGCCTAGCCCCGGCCCAAGCCCTAGCCGTTCCCCAGACCTTGCTCAGCCCCAACCCAGCCCCCACCTCCAGCCCTGCCCCCAGACCCAGACCCAGCCCTGGCCCCAGCCTCCAGTCCCAGCCCAGCCCCAGCCCAGCCCCAGCCGTGCCCCCTGCGCCGGCCCCAGCCCCCAGCCCCAGCCCTGCCCCAGCCCTGCCACCAGCCCTGCCCCAGTCCTGCCCCCAGCCCCATTCCTAGCCCCAGCCCCTGCCCCATCCCCCGGAGCCAGCCCCCAGCCCCAGGCCAGCCCCAGCCCAGCCCTAGCCCAGCCCTGACCCAGCCCCAGCCCCAGCCCAGCCCAGCCCTCAGCCCAGCCCCAGACCCAGCCTGGCACCAGCCCTGTCCCCAGCCCCCAGCCACAGCCTAGCCCCAGGCCCAGCCCCAGCCTAGACCTGGCTCCTGCCCCAGCCCTGGCTCCAGCCCCAGCCCCAGCCCTGCCCATGCCTTCGTTCCAGCCCCAGCCCCAGCCCTGCCCCAACCCAGCCCCAGCCCAAGGCCCAGTCTCAAGCCTAGTCCTGCCCCAGCCCTGGCCCCAATCCAGTCCCCAGCCCTACCCCTACCTCAGCCCTAGCCCCAGCCCTGTCCGCAGCCCCAGCCCCAGCCCCAGCCCCACCCTCGCCACCCAGCCCAGCCCCAGCCCCAGCCCCATCCTTGCCCCCAGCCCAGCCCTAGCCCGGCCCCAGCCCCAGCCCCAGCCCTGCCCCAGCCCTGCCCCCAGCCCCAGCCCTGCCCCAGCCCAAGCCCCAGCCCCAGCCCCATCCCCATCCCCATCCCCATCCCAGTACCCAGCCCAGCCCCAGCCCCCAGCCCTGCCCCAGCCCTGCCCCCAGGCCCCGGCCACAGCCCCAGCCACAGCCCCAGCCATGCCCCAGCCACAGCCCCAGCCATGCCCCAGACCTGCCCCTACCCCCAGCCCCAGCCCCAGCCCAAGCCCTACCCCAGCCCTGCCCCAGCCCCATCCATCAGCCCCAGCCAAGACCCAGCCCTCAGCCCCAGCCCCCAGCCCCCAGCCCCAGCCCCAGCCCCAGTCCTGCACCAGCCCTGCCCCGCCCTGCCTCAGCCTTGTCCCCAGCCCCAGCCCCAGCCCCAGCCGAGCCCCAGCCCAGCCCCGGCCCCAGCCCAAGCCCCAGCCCCAGCCCTGCCCCAGCTCATCCCCAGCCCAGCCCCGGCCCCAACCCCTGCCCCAGCCCCAGTTCCAGCCCCGGCCCTGCCCCAGCTCATCCCCAACCCAGCCCCCGGCCCCAGCCTCCAGCCCCAGCCCCAGCCCCAGCCCCAGCCCCAGCCCAAGCCCTACCCCAGCACAGCCCCAGCCCTAGACCCAGCCCATCCCCTGCCCAAGCCCCAGCCCAGCCCTGCCCCCAGCTCAGCCCCAGCCCAGCCCCAGCCCTGCCCCAGCCCTGCCCAGCCACCAGCCCACCCTTGCCCCATCCCCAGCCCAGCCCTAGCCCCAGCCCAGCCCCAGCCCATCCTCGGTCCCAGCCTCCAGCCCCAGCCCTGCCCAAGCCTTGGTTCCAGCCCCAGCCCTAACCCTGCTCAAGCCCCGGCCCCAGCCCAGCCCCAGCCCCGCCCCAGCCCCAGCCCAGCCCTAGCCCAGCCCTGACCCAGCCCCAGCCCCCAGCCCCAGCCTTAGCCATGCCCAAGACTTGGTTCCTGCCCCAGCCCAGCCCTGCCCCAGCCCCACCCTCGGCCCCAAGCCCAGCCCCAGTCCCAGCCCTGCCCCGGCCCAGCCATGCCCCCAGCCCAGCCCCTGCCCTGGACCCAGCCCCAGCCCCAGCCCCAAGCCCCAAGCCCTACCCCAGCCCTGCCCCAGCCCCATCCATCAGCCCCAGCCAAGACCCAGCCCTCAGCCCCAGCCCCCAGCCCCAGCCCCAGCCCCAGTCCTGCACCAGCCCTGCCCCGCCCTGCCTCAGCCTTGTCCCCCAGCCCCAGCCCCAGCCCCAGCTGAGCCCCAGCCCAGCCCCGGCCCCAGCCCAAGCCCCAGCCCTGCCCCAGCTCATCCCAGCCCAGCCCCGGCCCAACCCCTGCCCCAGCCCCAGTTCCAGCCCCGGCCCTGCCCCAGCTCATCCCCAACCCAGCCCCAGCCTCCAGCCCCAGCCCCAGCCCAGCCCCAGCCCCAGCCCAAGCCCTACCCCAGCACAGCCCCAGCCCTAGACCCAGCCCATCCCCTGCCCAAGCGTCAGCCCAGCCCTGCCCCCAGCTCAGCCCCAGCCCAGCCCCAGCCCTGCCCCCAGCCCTGCCCAGGCCACCAGCCCACCCTTGCCCCAGCCCCAGCCCAGCCCTAGCCCCAGCCCAGCCCCAGCCCAGCCTCGGTCCCAGCCTCCAGCCCCAGCCCTGCCCCAGCCCCAGCCCAGCCCTAGCCCAGCCCTGACCCAGCCCCAGCCCCAGCCTTAGCCATGCCCAAGACTTGGTTCCTGCCCCAGCCCCAGCCCTGCCCCCAGCCCCACCCTCGGCCCCAGCCCAGCCCCAGTCCCAGCCCTGCCCCGGCCCAGCCATGCCCCAGACCAGCCCCTGCCCAGGACCCAGCCCCCAGCCCAGCCCCCAGCCCCAGCCCCAGGCCTGCCCCAGCCCAGCCCCAGCCCAGCCCTAGCCCAGCCCCCGCCCCACCCTCAGCCCCAGCCCAGCTCCAGCCACAGACCAGCCACAGCCTGGACCCAGTCCCAGCCCCAGCCCTGCCCCAGCCCAGCCCTAGCCCAGCCCCCCGCCCCACCCTCAGCCCCAGCCCGGCTCCAGCCACAGACCAGCCACAGCCCTGGACCCAGCCCCAGCCCCGGCCCTGCCCCAGCCCAACCCCAGCCACTGCCCTGCCCCAGCCCTGGACCCAGTCCCCAGCCTCAGCCCCACCCCGGCCCCAGCCCAGCCCTAGCCCAGCCCTGCCCTCAGCCCAGCCCCAGGCCCGGACCCAGCCCCAGCCCTGAGCCGAACCCAACCCCAGCCTGGCCCCAGCCCTGCCCTAGCTCCAGCCCTAGCCCTGTCCCCAGCCTCGGCCCGTGCCCCTGCCCCAGTCCCAGTCCTGCCCCATCCCAGGCCCCAGCCCCAGCCCTGCCCCCAGCCCAGCCCCAGACCCAGCCTGGCCCCAGCCCTGTCCCCAGCCCTGCCCCAGCCCTGCCCCAGTCCTGCCCCAGCCCCATTCCTAGCCCCAGCCCTGCCCCATCCCCGGAGCCAGCCCCCAGCCCCAGCCCAGCCCCAGCCCCGGCCCGAGCCCAGCCCCAGCCCCGGCCCGAGCCCAGCCCCAGCCCTGCCCAAGCCTTGGTTCCAGCCCTGGCCCCAGCCCAGCCCAGCCCCAGCCCAGCCCCAGCCCTGCCCAAGCCTTGGTTCCAGCCCCGGCCCTAGCCCCAGCCCAGCCCCAGCCCTGCCCGAACCCCAGCCCAGCCCCAGGCCCGGCCCCAGCCCAGCCCCAGCCCTGCCCCATCCCTGCCCTCAGCCCCAGCCCCAGCCCTACTCCAGCCCTGGCCACAGCCCCAGCCCCAGCCCAGCCCTCAGCCCCGACCCCAGTCCTCAGCCCCGACCCCAGCCCCAGCCTAGCCCCTGCCCCAAGCCCTAGCCGTGCCCCAGCCCTTTCTCAGCCCCAACCCAGCCCCCACCTCCAGCCCTGTCCCCCAGCCCCAGCCCCAGCCCCTGGCCCCAGCCCCAGCCCAGCACCAGCCCCGGCCCGAGCCCAGCCCCATCACTACCCCAGCCCTGCCCAATCCTTGCTTCCAGCCCCAGCCCCTGCACCAGCCCCGGCCCCTCCCCCCAGCTCAGCCCCAGCCCAGCTCCAGCCCTGCCCCAGCCCCAGCCACAACCCAGCCCCAGCCCTGCCCCCAGCCCAGCCCCAGCACCAGCCTAGCCCCGGCCCAAGCCCTAGCCGTTCCCCAGCCCTTGCTCAGCCCCAACCCAGCCCCCACCTCCAGCCCTGCCCCCAGACCCAGACCCAGCCCTGGCCCCAGCCTCCAGTCCCAGCCCAGCCCCAGCCCAGCCCCAGCCGTGCCCCCTGCGCCGGCCCCAGCCCCCAGCCCCAGCCCTGCCCCAGCCCTGCCACCAGCCCTGCCCCAGTCCTGCCCAGCCCCATTCCTAGCCCCAGCCCTGCCCCATCCCCGGAGCCAGCCCCCAGCCCCAGGCCAGCCCCAGCCCAGCCCTAGCCCAGCCCTGACCCAGCCCTAGCCCCAGCTCAGCCCTGCCCTTAGCCCAGCCCCAGCCCTGGACCAAGCCCCAGCCCTGAGCCGAACCCAGCCCCAGCCTGGCCCCAGCCCTGCCCTAGCTCCAGCCCTAGCCCAGTCCCCAGCCTCGGCCCGTGCCCCTGCCCCAGTCCCAGTCCTGCCCCAGCCCAGCCCACAGCCCCAGCCCTGCGCCAACCCAGCCCAGCCCAAGGCCCACTCTCAAGCCTAGTCCTGCCCCAGCCCTGGCCCCAATCCAGCCCCAGCCCTACCCCTACCTCAGCCCCAGCCCCAGCCCTGTCCGCAGCCCCAGCCCCAGCCCCAGCCCCACCCTCGCCACCAGCCCAGCCCCAGCCCCAGCCCCAGCCCCATCCTTGCCCCCAGCCCAGCCCTAGCCCGGCCCCAGCCCCAGCCCCATCCCCATCCCCATCCCAGTACCCAGCCCAGCCCCAGCCCCAGCCCTGCCCCATCCCTGCCCCCAGCCCCGGCCACAGCCCCAGCCACAGCCCCAGCCATGCCCCAGACCTGCCCCTACCCCAGCCCCAGCCCCAGCCCAAGCCCTACCCCAGCCCTGCCCCAGCCCCATCCATCAGCCCCAGCCAAGACCCAGCCCTCAGCCCCAGCCCCCAGCCCCAGCCCCAGCCCCAGTCCTGCACCAGCCCTGCCCCGCCCTGCCTCAGCCTTGTCCCCAGCCCCAGCCCCAGCCCCAGCTGAGCCCCAGCCCAGCCCCGGCCCCAGCCCAAGCCTCAGCCCTGCCCCAGCTCATCCCCAGCCCAGCCCCGGCCCCAACCCCTGCCCCAGCCCCAGTTCCAGCCCCGGCCCTGCCCCAGCTCATCCCCAACCCATCCCCGGCCCCAGCCTCCAGCCCCAGCCCCAGCCCAGCCCCAGCCCCAGCCCAAGCCCTACCCCAGCACAGCCCCAGCCCTAGACCCAGCCCATCCCCTGCGCAAGCCCTAGCCCAGCCCTGCCCCCAGCTCAGCCCCAGCCCAGCCCCAGCCCTGCCCCAGCCCTGCCCAGCCACCAGCCAACCCTTGCCCCAGCCCCAGCCCAGCCCTAGCCCCAGCCCAGCCCCAGCCCATCCTCGGTCCCAGCCTCCAGCCCCAGCCCTGCCCAAGCCTTGGTTCCAGCCCCAGCCCTAACCCTGCTCAAGCCCCGGCCCCAGCCCAGCCCCAGCCCTGCCCCAGCCTCCAGCCCCAGCCCCAGCCCAGCCCCAGCCCCAGCCCAAGCCCTACCCCAGCACAGCCCCAGCCCTAGACCCAGCCCATCCCCTGCCCAAGCGTCAGCCCAGCCCTGCCCCCAGCTCAGCCCCAGCCCAGCCCCAGCCCTGCCCCAGCCCTGCCCAGCCACCAGCCCACCCTTGCCCCAGCCCCAGCCCAGCCCTAGCCCCAGCCCAGCCCCAGCCCAGCCTCGGTCCCAGCCTCCAGCCCCAGCCCTGCCCCAGCCCCAGCCCAGCCCTAGCCCAGCCCTGACCCAGCCCCAGCCCCAGCCTTAGCCATGCCCAAGACTTGGTTCCTGCCCCAGCCCCAGCCCTGCCCCAGCCCCACCCTCGGCCCCAGCCCAGCCCCAGTCCCAGCCCTGCCCCGGCCCAGCCATGCCCCCAGACCAGCCCCTGCCCAGGACCCAGCCCCAGCCCAGCCCCAGCCCCAGCCCCAGGCCTGCCCCAGCCCAGCCCCAGCCCAGCCCTAGCCCAGCCCCCGCCCCACCCTCAGCCCCAGCCCAGCTCCAGCCACAGACCAGCCACAGCCCTGGACCCAGTCCCAGCCCCAGCCCTGCCCCAGCCCAGCCCTAGCCCAGCCCCCGCCCCACCCTCAGCCCCAGCCCGGCTCCAGCCACAGACCAGCCACAGCCCTGGACCCAGCCCCAGCCCCGGCCCTGCCCCAGCCCAACCCCAGCCACTGCCCTGCCCCAGCCCTGGACCCAGTCCCAGCCTCAGCCCCACCCCCGGCCCCAGCCCAGCCCTAGCCCGGCCCTGCCCTCAGCCCAGCCCCAGGCCCGGACCCAGCCCCAGCCCTGAGCCGAACCCAACCCCAGCCTGGCCCCAGCCCTGCCCTAGCTCCAGCCCTAGCCCTGTCCCCAGCCTCGGCCCGTGCCCCTGCCCCAGTCCCAGTCCTGCCCCATCCCAGGCCCCAGCCCCAGCCCTGCCCCCAGCCCAGCCCCAGACCCAGCCTGGCCCCAGCCCTGTCCCCAGCCCTGCCCCAGCCCTGCCCCAGTCCTGCCCCAGCCCCATTCCTAGCCCCAGCCCTGCCCCATCCCCGGAGCCAGCCCCCAGCCCCAGCCCAGCCCCAGCCCCGGCCCGAGCCCAGCCCCAGCCCTGCCCAAGCCTTGGTTCCAGCCCTGGCCCCAGCCCCAGCCCAGCCCCAGCCCAGCCCCAGCCCTGCCCAAGCCTTGGTTCCAGCCCCGGCCCTAGCCCCAGCCCAGCCCCAGCCCTGCCCGAACCCCAGCCCAGCCCCAGGCCCGGCCCCAGCCCAGCCCCAGCCCTGCCCCATCCCTGCCCTCAGCCCCAGCCCCAGCCCTACTCCAGCCCTGGCCACAGCCCCAGCCCCAGCCCAGCCCTCAGCCCCGACCCCAGTCCTCAGCCCCGACCCCAGCCCCAGCCTAGCCCCTGCCCAAGCCCTAGCCGTGCCCCAGCCCTTCCTCAGCCCCAACCCAGTCCCCACCTCCAGCCCTGTCCCCAGCCCCAGCCCCAGCCCTGGCCCCAGCCCCAGCCCAGCACCAGCCCCGGCCCGAGCCCAGCCCCATCACTACCCCAGCCCTGCCCAAGCCTTGCTTCCAGCCCCAGCCCCTGCACCAGCCCCGGCCCCTCCCCCAGCTCAGCCCCAGCCCAGCTCCAGCCCTGCCCCAGCCCCAGCCACAACCCAGCCCCAGCCCTGCCCCCAGCCCAGCCCCAGCCCCAGCCTAGCCCCGGCCCAAGCCCTAGCCGTTCCCCAGCCCTTGCTCAGCCCCAACCCAGCCCCCACCTCCAGCCCTGCCCCCAGACCCAGACCCAGCCCTGGCCCCAGCCTCCAGTCCCAGCCCAGCCCCAGCCCAGCCCCAGCCGTGCCCCCCTGCGCCGGCCCCAGCCCCCAGCCCCAGCCCTGCCCCAGCCCTGCCACCAGCCCTGCCCCAGTCCTGCCCCAGCCCCATTCCTAGCCCCAGCCCTGCCCCATCCCCGGAGCCAGCCCCCAGCCCCAGGCCAGCCCCAGCCCAGCCCTAGCCCAGCCCTGACCCAGCCCTAGCCCCAGCTCAGCCCTGCCCTTAGCCCAGCCCCAGCCCTGGACCAAGCCCCAGCCCTGAGCCGAACCCAGCCCCAGCCTGGCCCCAGCCCTGCCCTAGCTCCAGCCCTAGCCCAGTCCCCAGCCTCGGCCCGTGCCCCTGCCCCAGTCCCAGTCCTGCCCCAGCCCAGCCCACAGCCCCAGCCCTGCGCCAACCCAGCCCCAGCCCAAGGCCCAGTCTCAAGCCTAGTCCTGCCCCAGCCCTGGCCCCAATCCAGCCCCAGCACTACCCCTACCTCAGCCCCAGCCCCAGCCCTGTCCGCAGCCCCAGCCCCAGCCCCAGCCCCACCCTCGCCACCAGCCCAGCCCCAGCCCCAGCCCCAGCCCCATCCTTGCCCCCAGCCCAGCCCTAGCCCGGCCCCAGCCCCAGTCCCATCCCCATCCCCATCCCAGTACCCAGCCCAGCCCCAGCCCCAGCCCTGCCCCATCCCTGCCCCCAGCCCCGGCCACAGCCCCAGCCACAGCCCCAGCCATGCCCCAGACCTGCCCCTACCCCAGCCCCAGCCCAAGCCCTACCCCAGCCCTGCCCCAGCCCCATCCATCAGCCCCAGCCAAGACCCAGCCCTCAGCCCCAGCCCCCAGCCCCAGCCCCAGCCCCAGTCCTGCACCAGCCCTGCCCCGCCCTGCCTCAGCCTTGTCCCCAGCCCCAGCCCCAGCCCCAGCTGAGCCCCAGCCCAGCCCCGGCCCCAGCCCAAGCCTCAGCCCTGCCCCAGCTCATCCCCAGCCCAGCCCCGGCCCCAACCCCTGCCCCAGCCCCAGTTCCAGCCCCGGCCCTGCCCCAGCTCATCCCCAACCCATCCCCGGCCCCAGCCTCCAGCCCCAGCCCCAGCCCAGCCCCAGCCCCAGCCCAAGCCCTACCCCAGCACAGCCCCAGCCCTAGACCCAGCCCATCCCCTGCGCAAGCCCTAGCCCAGCCCTGCCCCCAGCTCAGCCCCAGCCCAGCCCCAGCCCTGCCCCAGCCCTGCCCAGCCACCAGCCAACCCTTGCCCCAGCCCCAGCCCAGCCCTAGCCCCAGCCCAGCCCCAGCCCATCCTCGGTCCCAGCCTCCAGCCCCAGCCCTGCCCAAGCCTTGGTTCCAGCCCCAGCCCTAACCCTGCTCAAGCCCCGGCCCCAGCCCAGCCCCAGCCCTGCCCCAGCCCCAGCCCAGCCCTAGCCCAGCCCTGACCCAGCCCCAGCCCCAGCCTTAGCCATGCCCAAGACTTGGTTCCTGCCCCAGCCTCAGCCCTGCCCCAGCCCCACCCTCGGCCCCAGCCCAGCCCCAGTCCCAGCCCTGCCCCGGCCCAGCCATGCCCCCAGCCCAGCCCCTGCCCTGGACCCAGCCCCAGCCCAGCCCCAGCCCCAGCCCCAGGCCTGCCCCAGCCCAGCCCCAGCCACAGCCCAGCCCCAGCCCTGGACCTAGCCCCAGTCACAGCCCTGGCCCCAGCCCAGCCCTAGCCCTGCCCCCGCCCCACCCTCAGCCCCAGCCCAGCTCCAGCCACAGACCAGCCACAGCCCTGGACCCAGCCCCAGCCCCAGCCCTGCCCCAGCCCAACCCCAGCCCCAGCCCAGCCCCCCGCCCCGGCCCTGCCCCAGCCCAACCCCAGCCACTGCCCTGCCCCAGCCCTGGACCCAGTCCCAGCCCCAGCCCCACCCCCGGCCCCAGCCCAGCCCTAGCCCAGCCCTGCCCTCAGCCCAGCCCCAGGCCCGGACCCAGCCCCAGCCCTGAGCCGAACCCAACCCCAGCCTGGCCCCAGCCCTGCCCTAGCTCCAGCCCTAGCCCTGTCCCCAGCCTCGGCCCGTGCCCCTGCCCCAGTCCCAGTCCTGCCCCATCCCAGGCCCCAGCCCCAGCCCTGCCCCCAGCCCAGCCCCAGACCCAGCCTGGCCCCAGCCCTGTCCCCAGCCCTTCCCCAGCCCTGCCCCAGTCCTGCCCCAGCCCCATTCCTAGCCCCAGCCCTGCCCCATCCCCGGAGCCAGCCCCCAGCCCCAGCCCAGCCCCAGCCCCGGCCCGAGCCCAGCCCCAGCCCTGCCCAAGCCTTGGTTCCAGCCCTGGCCCCAGCCCCAGCCCAGCACCAGCCCAGCCCCAGCCCTGCCCAAGCCTTGGTTCCAGCCCCGGCCCTAGCCCCAGCCCAGCCCCAGCCCTGCCCGAACCCCAGCCCAGCCCCAGGCCCGGCCCCAGCCCAGCCCCAGCCCTGCCCCATCCCTGCCCTCAGCCCCAGCCCCAGCCCTACTCCAGCCCTGGCCACAGCCCCAGCCCCAGCCCAGCCCTCAGCCCCGACTCCAGTCCTCAGCCCCGACCCCAGCCCCAGCCTAGCCCCTGCCCAAGCCCTAGCCGTACCCCAGCCCTTCCTCAGCCCCAACCCAGCCCCCACCTCCAGCCCTGTCCCCAGCCCCAGCCCCAGCCCTGGCCCCAGCCTCCAGCCCCAGCCCAGCCCCAGCTGTGCCCCCTGGCCCGGCCAAAGCCCCCAGACCCAGCCCAGACCCAGCCCCCAGCCTAGCCCTGCCCCCAGCTCAGCCCCAGCCCAGCCTTAGCCCCAGCCCAGCCCCAGCCCCAGCCCCAGCCCCAGCCCCAGTCCCAGCTCAGCCCTGCCCCCAGACCTGGTCCAGGACGCAGCCATACCCCAACCCTGCCCCCAGCCCCAGCCCCAACCCAGCCCCAGCCCTGCCACCAGCCCAATCCCAGCCCCAGCTAATCCCTGCCCCCAGACCCGGCCCCATCCCAGTCCAGCTCCAGCCCTGCCCCAGCCCTGCCACCAGCCCAACCCCAGCCCTGCCCCAGACCTGGCCCCAGCCCCAGCCCCAGCCCTGCCCAAGCCTTGGTTCCAGACCCAGCCCCAGCCCTGCCCCATCCCTGCCCCCAGCCCTGGCCCCAGCCCTGCCCCAGCCCCAGCCCAGCACCAGCCCCGGCCCGAGCCCAGCCCCATCACTACCCCAGCCCTGCCCAAGCCTTGCTTCCAGCCCCAGCCCCTGCACCAGCCCCGGCCCCTCCCCCAGCTCAGCCCCAGCCCAGCTCCAGCCCTGCCCCAGCCCCAGCCCCAACCCAGCCCCAGCCCTGCCCCCAGCCCAGCCCCAGCCCCAGCCTAGCCCCGGCCCAAGCCCTAGCCGTTCCCCAGCCCTTGCTCAGCCCCAACCCAGCCCCCACCTCCAGCCCTGCCCCCAGACCCAGACCCAGACCCAGCCCTGGCCCCAGCCTCCAGTCCCAGCCCAGCCCCAGCCCAGCCCCAGCCGTGCCCCCTGCGCTGGCCCCAGCCCCCAGCCCCAGCCCTGCCCCAGCCCTGCCACCAGCCCTGCCCCAGTCCTGCCCCAGCCCCATTCCTAGCCCCAGCCCTGCCCCATCCCCGGAGCCAGCCCCCAGCCCCAGGCCAGCCCCAGCCCAGCCCTAGCCCAGCCCTGACCCAGCCCCAGCCCCAGCCCAGCCCTGCCCTCAGCCCAGCCCCAGCGCTGGACCAAGCCCCAGCCCTGAGCCAAACCCAGCCCCAGCCTGGCCCCAGCCCTGCCCTAGCTCCAGCCCTAGACCAGTCCCCAGCCTCGTCCCGTGCCCCTGCCCCAGTCCCAGTCCTGCCCCAGCCCAGCCCACAGCCCCAGCCCTGCCCTCAGCCCAGCCCCAGACCCAGCCTGGCACCAGCCCTGTCCCCAGCCCCAGCCACAGCCTAGCCCCAGGCCCAGCCCCAGCCTAGACCTGGCTCCTGCCCCAGCCCTGGCTCCAGCCCCAGCCCCAGCCCTGCCCATGCCTTCGTTCCAGCCCCAGCCCTGCGCCAACCCAGCCCCAGCCCAAGGCCCAGTCTCAAGCCTAGTCCTGCCCCAGCCCTGGCCCCAATCCAGCCCCAGCCCTACCCCTACCTCAGCCCTAGCCCCAGCCCTGTCCGCAGCCCCAGCCCCAGCCCCAGCCCCACCCTCGCCACCAGCCCAGCCCCAGCCCCAACCTTGCCCCCAGCCCAGCCCCAGTTCCAGCCCTGCCCCAGCCCTGCACCTGCCCCGGACCCAGACTCGGCCCCAGCCCAGCCCCAGTCCTAGCCCTGCCCCAGTCCCCGCCCCAGACCCAACCACAGCCCCAGCCCTGTGCCAGCCCTACCCCAGCCCAGCCCCAGCCCCAGCCCCAGCCCCATCCTTGCCCCCAGCCCAGCCCTAGCCCGGCCCCAGCCCCAGCCCCAGCCCTGCCCTGGACCCAGCCCCAGCCCCACCCCAGCCTCATCCCCAGCCCAGGCCCAGCCCTGCCCCAGCCCAAGCCCCAGCCCCATCCCCATCCCCATCCCCATCCCAGTCTCCAGCCCAGCCCCAGCCCCAGCCCTGCCCCAGCCCAGCCTCAGCCACCGCCCAGCCCCAGCCCCAGCCCCAGCCCTGCCCCAGTCCCTGCCCCAGCGCAGCCCCAGCCCCACCCCAGCCTCATCCCCAGCCCAGGCCCAGCCCTGCACCAGCCCAAGCCCCAGCCCAAGCCCCATCCCCATCCCAGTCCCCAGCCCAGCCTCAGCCCTGGACCCAGCCCCAGCCCCACCCCAGCCTCATCCCCAGCCCAGGCCCAGCCCTGCCCCAGCCCCAACCCTGCCCTGGACCCAGCCCTGGCCCCACCCCAGCCTCATCCCCAGCACAGGCCCAGACCTGCCCCAGCCCAAGCCCCAGCCCCAGCCCCAGCCCCAGCCCCACCTGTTCCCCCAGCCCAGCCCAGCCCCGGCCCCAGCCCCGGCCCCAGCCAAGCCCCACTCACGGCCCCATCCCCGGCCCCAGCCCAGCTCCAGCCACAGCCCAGCCACAGCCCCCGCCCTGCCCCTGCCCCAGCCCTGCCCCCGCCCAGCCCCAGCCCCAGCCCAGCCTCAGCCCCAGCCTCCAGCCACAGCCCTGCCCAAGCCTTGGTTCCAGCCCGAGCCCCAACCCTGCCCAAGCCCCGGCCCCAGCCCGGCCCCAGCCCTGCCCCAGCCCCAGCCCAGCCCCAGCCCCGGCCCAAGCCCAGCCCCAGCCCTGCCCAAGCCTTGGTTCCAGCCCCAGCCCCAGCCCTGCCCCATCCCTGCCCCCAGCCCCGGCCACAGCCCCAGCCACAGCCCCAGCCATGCCCCAGCCACAGCCCCAGCCATGCCCCAGACCTGCCCCTACCCCAGCCCTGCCCCAGCCCCATCCATCAGCCCCAGCCAAGACCCAGCCCTCAGCCCCAGCCCCCAGCCCCAGCCCCAGCCCCAGTCCTGCACCAGCCCTGCCCCGCCCTGCCTCAGCCTTGTCCCCAGCCCCAGCCCCAGCCCCAGCTGAGCCCCAGCCCAGCCCCGGCCCCAGCCCAAGCCCCAGCCCTGCCCCAGCTCATCCCCAGCCCAGCCCCGGCCCCAACCCCTGCCCCAGCCCCAGTTCCAGCCCCGGCCCTGCCCCAGCTCATCCCCAACCCAGCCCCGGCCCCAGCCTCCAGCCCCAGCCCCAGCCCAGCCCCAGCCCCAGCCCAAGCCCTACCCAAGCACAGCCCCAGCCCTAGACCCAGCCCATCCCCTGCCCAAGCCCCAGCCCAGCCCTGCCCCCAGCTCAGCCCCAGCCCAGCCCCAGCCCTGCCCCAGCCCTGCCCAGCCACCAGCCCACCCTTGCCCCAGCCCCAGCCCAGCCCTAGCCCCAGCCCAGCCCCAGCCCAGCCTCGGTCCCAGCCTCCAGCCCCAGCCCTGCCCAAGCCTTGGTTCCAGCCCCAGCCCTAACCCTGCTCAAGCCCCAGCCCAGCCCCAGCCCCAGCCCCAGCCCCAGCCCAGCCCTAGCCCAGCCCTGACCCAGCCCCAGCCCCAGCCTTAGCCATGCCCAAGACATGGTTCCTGCCCCAGCCCCAGCCCTGCCCCAGCCCCACCCTCGGCCCCAGCCCAGCCCCAGTCCCAGCCCTGCCCCGGCCCAGCCATGCCCCCAGCCCAGCCCCTGCCCTGGACCCAGCCCCAGCCCAGCCCCAGCCCCAGCCCCAGGCCTGCCCCAGCCCAGCCCCAGCCACAGCCCAGCCCCAGCCCTGGACCTAGCCCCAGTCACAGCCCTGGCCCCAGCCCAGCCCTAGCCCAGCCCCCGCCCCACCCTCAGCCCCAGCCCGGCTCCAGCCACAGACCAGCCACAGCCCTGGACCCAGCCCCAGCCCCAGCCCCAGCCCTGCCCCAGCCCAACCCCAGCCCCAGCCCAGCCCCCCGCCCCGGCCCTGCCCCAGCCCAACCCCAGCCACTGCCCTGCCCCAGCCCTGGACCCAGTCCCAGCCCCAGCCCCACCCCCGGCCCCAGCCCAGCCCTAGCCCAGCCCTGCCCTCAGCCCAGCCCCAGGCCCGGACCCAGCCCCAGCCCTGAGCCGAACCCAACCCCAGCCTGGCCCCAGCCCTGCCCTAGCTCCAGCCCTAGCCCTGTCCCCAGCCTCGGCCCGTGCCCCTGCCCCAGTCCCAGTCCTGCCCCATCCCAGGCCCCAGCCCCAGCCCTGCCCCCAGCCCAGACCCAGACCCAGCCTGGCCCCAGCCCTGTCCCCAGCCCTTCCCCAGCCCTGCCCCAGTCCTGCCCCAGCCCCATTCCTAGCCCCAGCCCTGCCCCATCCCCGGAGCCAGCCCCCAGCCCCAGCCCAGCCCCAGCCCCGGCCCGAGCCCAGCCCCAGCCCTGCCCAAGCCTTGGTTCCAGCCCTGGCCCCAGCCCCAGCCCAGCACCAGCCCAGCCCCAGCCCTGCCCAAGCCTTGGTTCCAGCCCCGGCCCTAGCCCCAGCCCAGCCCCAGCCCTGCCCGAACCCCAGCCCAGCCCCAGGCCCGGCCCCAGCCCAGCCCCAGCCCTGCCCCATCCCTGCCCTCAGCCCCAGCCCCAGCCCTACTCCAGCCCTGGCCACAGCCCCAGCCCCAGCCCAGCCCTCAGCCCCGACTCCAGTCCTCAGCCCCGACCCCAGCCCCAGCCTAGCCCCTGCCCAAGCCCTAGCCGTACCCCAGCCCTTCCTCAGCCCCAACCCAGCCCCCACCTCCAGCCCTGTCCCCAGCCCCAGCCCCAGCCCTGGCCCCAGCCTCCAGCCCCAGCCCAGCCCCAGCTGTGCCCCCTGGCCCGGCCAAAGCCCCCAGACCCAGCCCAGGCCCAGCCCCCAGCCTAGCCCTGCCCCCAGCTCAGCCCCAGCCCAGCCTTAGCCCCAGCCCAGCCCCAGCCCCAGCCCCAGCCCCAGCCCCAGTCCCAGCTCAGCCCTGCCCCCAGACCTGGTCCAGGACGCAGCCATACCCCAACCCTTCCCCCAGCCCCAGCCCCAACCCAGCCCCAGCCCTGCCACCAGCCCAATCCCAGCCCCAGCTAATCCCTGCCCCCAGACCCGGCCCCATCCCAGTCCAGCTCCAGCCCTGCCCCAGCCCTGCCACCAGCCCAACCCCAGCCCTGCCCCAGACCTGGCCCCAGCCCAGCCCCAACCCTGCCCAAGCCCCGGCCCCAGCCCCAGCCCCAGCCCTGCCCAAGCCTTGGTTCCAGACCCAGCCCCAGCCCTGCCCCATCCCTGCCCCCAGCCCTGGCCCCAGCCCTGCCCCAGCCCCAGCCCAGCACCAGCCCCGGCCCGAGCCCAGCCCCATCACTACCCCAGCCCTGCCCAAGCCTTGCTTCCAGCCCCAGCCCCTGCACCAGCCCCGGCCCCTCCCCCAGCTCAGCCCCAGCCCAGCTCCAGCCCTGCCCCAGCCCCAGCCCCAACCCAGCCCCAGCCCTGCCCCCAGCCCAGCCCCAGCCCCAGCCTAGCCCCGGCCCAAGCCCTAGCCGTTCCCCAGCCCTTGCTCAGCCCCAACCCAGCCCCCACCTCCAGCCCTGCCCCCAGACCCAGACCCAGACCCAGCCCTGGCCCCAGCCTCCAGTCCCAGCCCAGCCCCAGCCCAGCCCCAGCCGTGCCCCCTGCGCTGGCCCCAGCCCCCAGCCCCAGCCCTGCCCCAGCCCTGCCACCAGCCCTGCCCCAGTCCTGCCCCAGCCCCATTCCTAGCCCCAGCCCTGCCCCATCCCCGGAGCCAGCCCCCAGCCCCAGGCCAGCCCCAGCCCAGCCCTAGCCCAGCCCTGACCCAGCCCCAGCCCCAGCCCAGCCCTGCCCTCAGCCCAGCCCCAGCGCTGGACCAAGCCCCAGCCCTGAGCCAAACCCAGCCCCAGCCTGGCCCCAGCCCTGCCCTAGCTCCAGCCCTAGACCAGTCCCCAGCCTCGTCCCGTGCCCCTGCCCCAGTCCCAGTCCTGCCCCAGCCCAGCCCACAGCCCCAGCCCTGCCCTCAGCCCAGCCCCAGACCCAGCCTGGCACCAGCCCTGTCCCCAGCCCCAGCCACAGCCTAGCCCCAGGCCCAGCCCCAGCCTAGACCTGGCTCCTGCCCCAGCCCTGGCTCCAGCCCCAGCCCCAGCCCTGCCCATGCCTTCGTTCCAGCCCCAGCCCTGCGCCAACCCAGCCCCAGCCCAAGGCCCAGTCTCAAGCCTAGTCCTGCCCCAGCCCTGGCCCCAATCCAGCCCCAGCCCTACCCCTACCTCAGCCCTAGCCCCAGCCCTGTCCGCAGCCCCAGCCCCAGCCCCAGCCCCACCCTCGCCACCAGCCCAGCCCCAGCCCCAACCTTGCCCCCAGCCCAGCCCCAGTCCTAGCCCTGCCCCAGTCCCCGCCCCAGACACAACCACAGCCCCAGCCCTGTGCCAGCCCTACCCCAGCCCAGCCCCAGCCCCAGCCCCAGCCCCATCCTTGCCCCCAGCCCAGCCCTAGCCCGGCCCCAGCCCCAGCCCCAGCCCTGCCCTGGACCCAGCCCCAGCCCCACCCCAGCCTCATCCCCAGCCCAGGCCCAGCCCTGCCCCAGCCCAAGCCCCAGCCCCAGCCCCATCCCCATCCCCAGCCCAGTCCCCAGCCCAGCCCCAGCCCCAGCCCTGCCCCAGCCCAGCCTCAGCCACCGCCCAGCCCCAGCCCCAGCCCCAGCCCTGCCCCAGTCCCTGCCCCAGCCCAGCCCCAGCCCCACCCCAGCCTCATCCCCAGCCCAGGCCCAGCCCTGCACCAGCCCAAGCCCCAGCCCAAGCCCCATCCCCATCCCAGTCCCCAGCCCAGCCTCAGCCCTGGACCCAGCCCCAGCCCCACCCCAGCCTCATCCCCAGCCCAGGCCCAGCCCTGCCCCAGCCCCAACCCTGCCCTGGACCCAGCCCTGGCCCCACCCCAGCCTCATCCCCAGCACAGGCCCAGACCTGCCCCAGCCCAAGCCCCAGCCCCAGCCCCAGCCCCAGCCCCACCTGTTCCCCCAGCCCAGCCCAGCCCCGGCCCCAGCCCCGGCCCCAGCCAAGCCCCACTCACGGCCCCATCCCCGGCCCCAGCCCAGCTCCAGCCACAGCCCAGCCACAGCCCCCGCCCTGCCCCTGCCCCAGCCCTGCCCCCCGCCCAGCCCCAGCCCCAGCCCAGCCTCAGCCCCAGCCTCCAGCCACAGCCCTGCCCAAGCCTTGGTTCCAGCCCGAGCCCCAACCCTGCCCAAGCCCCGGCCCCAGCCCGGCCCCAGCCCTGCCCCAGCCCCAGCCCAGCCCCAGCCCCGGCCCAAGCCCAGCCCCAGCCCTGCCCAAGCCTTGGTTCCAGCCCCAGCCCCAGCCCTGCCCCATCCCTGCCCCCAGCCCCGGCCACAGCCCCAGCCACAGCCCCAGCCATGCCCCAGCCACAGCCCCAGCCATGCCCCAGACCTGCCCCTACCCCAGCCCTGCCCCAGCCCCATCCATCAGCCCCAGCCAAGACCCAGCCCTCAGCCCCAGCCCCCAGCCCCAGCCCCAGCCCCAGTCCTGCACCAGCCCTGCCCCGCCCTGCCTCAGCCTTGTCCCCAGCCCCAGCCCCAGCCCCAGCTGAGCCCCAGCCCAGCCCCGGCCCCAGCCCAAGCCCCAGCCCTGCCCCAGCTCATCCCCAGCCCAGCCCCGGCCCCAACCCCTGCCCCAGCCCCAGTTCCAGCCCCGGCCCTGCCCCAGCTCATCCCCAACCCAGCCCCGGCCCCAGCCTCCAGCCCCAGCCCCAGCCCAGCCCCAGCCCCAGCCCAAGCCCTACCCCAGCACAGCCCCAGCCCTAGACCCAGCCCATCCCCTGCCCAAGCCCCAGCCCAGCCCTGCCCCCAGCTCAGCCCCAGCCCAGCCCCAGCCCTGCCCCAGCCCTGCCCAGCCACCAGCCCACCCTTGCCCCAGCCCCAGGTCAGCCCTAGCCCCAGCCCAGCCCCAGCCCAGCCTCGGTCCCAGCCTCCAGCCCCAGCCCTGCCCAAGCCTTGGTTCCAGCCCCAGCCCTAACCCTGCTCAAGCCCCGGCCCCAGCCCAGCCCCAGCCCCAGCCCCAGCCCCAGCCCAGCCCTAGCCCAGCCCTGACCCAGCCCCAGCCCCAGCCTTAGCCATGCCCAAGACTTGGTTCCTGCCCCAGCCCCAGCCCTGCCCCAGCCCCACCCTCGGCCCCAGCCCAGCCCCAGTCCCAGCCCTGCCCCGGCCCAGCCATGCCCCCAGCCCAGCCCCTGCCCTGGACCCAGCCCCAGCCCAGCCCCAGCCCCAGCCCCAGGCCTGCCCCAGCCCAGCCCCAGCCACAGCCCAGCCCCAGCCCTGGACCTAGCCCCAGTCACAGCCCTGGCCCCAGCCCAGCCCTAGCCCAGCCCCCGCCCCACCCTCAGCCCCAGCCCGGCTCCAGCCACAGACCAGCCACAGCCCTGGACCCAGCCCCAGCCCCAGCCCCAGCCCTGCCCCAGCCCAACCCCAGCCCCAGCCCAGCCCCCCGCCCCGGCCCTGCCCCAGCCCAACCCCAGCCACTGCCCTGCCCCAGCCCTGGACCCAGTCCCAGCCCCAGCCCCACCCCCGGCCCCAGCCCAGCCCTAGCCCAGCCCTGCCCTCAGCCCAGCCCCAGGCCCGGACCCAGCCCCAGCCCTGAGCCGAACCCAACCCCAGCCTGGCCCCAGCCCTGCCCTAGCTCCAGCCCTAGCCCTGTCCCCAGCCTCGGCCCGTGCCCCTGCCCCAGTCCCAGTCCTGCCCCATCCCAGGCCCCAGCCCCAGCCCTGCCCCAGCCCAGCCCCAGACCCAGCCTGGCCCCAGCCCTGTCCCCAGCCCTGCCCCAGCCCTGCCCCAGTCCTGCCCCAGCCCCATTCCTAGCCCCAGCCCTGCCCCATCCCCGGAGCCAGCCCCCAGCCCCAGCCCAGCCCCAGCCCCGGCCCGAGCCCAGCCCCAGCCCTTCCCAAGCCTTGGTTCCAGCCCCGGCCCCCAGCCCCAGCCCAGCCCCAGCCCAGCCCCAGCCCTGCCCAAGCCTTGGTTCCAGCCCCGGCCCTAGCCCCAGCCCAGCCCCAGCCCTGCCCGAACCCCAGCCCAGCCCCAGGCCCGGCCCCCAGCCCAGCCCCAGCCCTGCCCCATCCCTGCCCTCAGCCCCAGCCCCAGCCCTACTCCAGCCCTGGCCACAGCCCCAGCCCCAGCCCAGCCCTCAGCCCCGACCCCCAGTCCTCAGCCCCGACCCCAGCCCCAGCCTAGCCCCTGCCCAAGCCCTAGCCGTGCCCCAGCCCTTCCTCAGCCCCAACCCAGCCCCCACCTCCAGCCCTGTCCCCAGCCCCAGCCCCAGCCCTGGCCCCAGCCTCCAGCCCCAGCCCAGCCCCAGCTGTGCCCCCTGGCCCGGCCAAAGCCCCCCAGACCCAGCCCAGACCCAGCCCCCAGCCTAGCCCTGCCCCCAGCTCAGCCCCCAGCCCAGCCTTAGCCCCAGCCCAGCCCCAGCCCCAGCCCCAGTCCCAGCTCAGCCCTGCCCCCAGACCTGGTCCAGGACGCAGCCATGCCCCAGCCCTGCCCCCAGCCCCAGCCCCAACCCAGCCCCAGCCCTGCCACCAGCCCAATCCCAGCCCCAGCTAATCCCTGCCCCCAGACCCCGGCCCCGTCCCAGTCCAGCTCCAGCCCTGCCCCAGCCCTGCCACCAGCCCAACCCCAGCCCTGCCCCAGACCTGGCCCCAGCCCAGCCCCCCCAACCCTGCCCAAGCCCCCCGGCCCCAGCCCCAGCCCCAGCCCTGCCCAAGCCTTGGTTCCAGACCCAGCCCCAGACCTGTCCCATCCCTGCCCCCAGCCCTGGCCCCAGCCCTGCCCCAGCCCCAGCCCAGCACCAGCCCCGGCCCGAGCCCAGCCCCATCACTACCCCAGCCCTGCCCAAGCCTTGCTTCCAGCCCCAGCCCCTGCACCAGCCCCGGCCCCCTCCCCAGCTCAGCCCCAGCCCAGCTCCAGCCCTGCCCCAGCCCCAGCCCCAACCCAGCCCCAGCCCTGTCCCAGCCCAGCCCCAGCCCCAGCCTAGCCCCGGCCCAAGCCCTAGCCGTTCCCCAGCCCTTGCTCAGCCCCAACCCAGCCCCCACCTCCAGCCCTGCCCCAGACCCAGACCCCAGCCCTGGCCCCAGCCTCCAGTCCCAGCCCAGCCCCAGCCCAGCCCCAGCCGTGCCCCCTGCGCCGGCCCCAGCCCCCCAGCCCCAGCCCTGCCCCAGCCCTGCCACCAGCCCTGCCCCAGTCCTGCCCCAGCCCCATTCCTAGCCCCAGCCCTGCCCCATCCCCGGAGCCAGCCCCCAGCCCCAGGCCAGCCCCAGCCCAGCCCTAGCCCAGCCCTGACCCAGCCCCAGCCCCAGCCCAGCCCAGCCCTCAGCCCAGCCCCAGACCCAGCCTGGCACCAGCCCTGTCCCCAGCCCCAGCCACAGCCTAGCCCCAGGCCCAGCCCCAGCCTAGACCTGGCTCCTGCCCCAGCCCTGGCTCCAGCCCCAGCCCCAGCCCTGCCCATGCCTTCGTTCCAGCCCCAGCCCCAGCCCCTGCCCCAACCCAGCCCCAGCCCAAGGCCCAGTCTCAAGCCTAGTCCTGCCCCAGCCCTGGCCCCAATCCAGCCCCAGCCCTACCCCTACCTCAGCCCTAGCCCCAGCCCTGTCCGCAGCCCCAGCCCCAGCCCCCAGCCCCACCCTCGCCACCAGCCCAGCCCCAGCCCCAGCCCCATCCTTGCCCCCCAGCCCAGCCCTAGCCCGGCCCCAGCCCCAGCCCCAGCCCTGCCCTGGACCCAGCCCCAGCCCTGCCCCAGCCCAAGCCCCAGCCCCATCCCCATCCCCATCCCCATCCCCATCCCAGTACCCAGCCCAGCCCCAGCCCCCAGCCCTGCCCCAGCCCTGCCCCCAGCCCCGGCCACAGCCCCAGCCACAGCCCCAGCCATGCCCCAGCCACAGCCCCAGCCATGCCCCAGACCTGCCCCTACCCCAGCCCCAGCCCCAGCCCAAGCCCTACCCCAGCCCTGCCCCAGCCCCATCCATCAGCCCCAGCCAAGACCCAGCCCTCAGCCCCAGCCCCCAGCCCCAGCCCCAGCCCCAGCCCCAGTCCTGCACCAGCCCTGCCCCGCCCTGCCTCAGCCTTGTCCCCCAGCCCCAGCCCCAGCCCCAGCTGA
Source organism: Melanerpes formicivorus (assembly GCF_026170545.1). NCBI lineage: Eukaryota > Metazoa > Chordata > Aves > Piciformes > Picidae > Melanerpes > Melanerpes formicivorus. The sequence goes on from NW_027145060.1 coordinate 22,841, forward strand.
GCCCCAGCCCAGCCCCGGCCCCAGCCCAAGCCCCAGCCCCAGCCCTGCCCCAGCTCATCCCCAGCCCAGCCCCGGCCCAACCCCCTGCCCCAGCCCCAGTTCCAGCCCCGGCCCTGCCCCAGCTCATCCCCAACCCAGCCCCGGCCCCAGCCTCCAGCCCAGCCCCAGCCCAGCCCCAGCCCCAGCCCAAGCCCTACCCCAGCACAGCCCCAGCCCTAGACCCAGCCCATCCCCTGCCCAAGCCCCCAGCCCAGCCCTGCCCCCAGCTCAGCCCCAGCCCAGCTCCAGCCCTGCCCCAGCCCCAGCCCCAACCCAGCCCCAGCCCTGTCCCCAGCCCAGCCCCAGCCCCAGCCTAGCCCCGGCCCAAGCCCTAGCCGTTCCCCAGACCTTGCTCAGCCCCAACCCAGCCCCCACCTCCAGCCCTGCCCCCAGACCCAGACCCAGCCCTGGCCCCAGCCTCCAGTCCCAGCCCAGCCCCAGCCCAGCCCCAGCCGTGCCCCCTGCGCCGGCCCCCAGCCCCCAGCCCCAGCCCTGCCCCAGCCCTGCCACCAGCCCTGCCCCAGTCCTGCCCCAGCCCCATTCCTAGCCCCAGCCCTGCCCCATCCCCGGAGCCAGCCCCCCAGCCCCAGGCCAGCCCCAGCCCAGCCCTAGCCCCAGCCCTGACCCAGCCCCAGCCCCAGCCCAGCCCAGCCCTCAGCCCAGCCCCAGACCTAGCCTGGCACCAGCCCTGTCCCCAGCCCCAGCCACAGCCTAGCCCCAGGCCCAGCCCCAGCCTAGACCTGGCTCCTGCCCCAGCCCTGGCTCCAGCCCCAGCCCCAGCCCTGCCCATGCCTTCGTTCCAGCCCCAGCCCCAGCCCTGCCCCAACCCAGCCCCAGCCCAAGGCCCAGTCTCAAGCCTAGTCCTGCCCCAAGCCCTGGCCCCAATCCAGCCCCAGCCCTACCCCTACCTCAGCCCTAGCCCCAGCCCTGTCCGCAGCCCCAGCCCCAGCCCCAGCCCCACCCTCGCCACCAGCCCAGCCCCAGCCCCAGCCCCATCCTTGCCCCCAGCCCAGCCCTAGCCCGGCCCCAGCCCCAGCCCCAGCCCTGCCCTGGACCCAGCCCCAGCCCTGCCCCAGCCCAAGCCCCAGCCCCAGCCCCATCCCCATCCCCATCCCCATCCCAGTACCCAGCCCAGCCCCAGCCCCAGCCCTGCCCCAGCTCTGCCCCCAGCCCCGGCCACAGCCCCAGCCACAGCCCCAGCCATGCCCCAGCCACAGCCCCAGCCATGCCCCAGACCTGCCCCCTACCCCAGCCCCAGCCCCCAGCCCAAGCCCCTACCCCCAGCCCTGCCCCAGCCCCATCCATCAGCCCCAGCCAAGACCCAGCCCTCAGCCCCAGCCCCCAGCCCCAGCCCCAGCCCCCAGCCCCAGTCCTGCACCAGCCCTGCCCCGCCCTGCCTCAGCCTTGTCCCCAGCCCCAGCCCCAGCCCCAGCTGAGCCCCAGCCCAGCCCCGGCCCCAGCCCAAGCCCCAGCCCCAGCCCTGCCCCAGCTCATCCCCAGCCCAGCCCCGGCCCCAACCCCTGCCCCAGCCCCAGTTCCAGCCCCGGCCCTGCCCCAGCTCATCCCCAACCCAGCCCCGGCCCCAGCCTCCAGCCCCAGCCCCAGCCCAGCCCCAGCCCCAGCCCAAGCCCTACCCCAGCACAGCCCCAGCCCTAGACCCAGCCCATCCCCTGCCCAAGCCCCCAGCCCAGCCCTGCCCCCAGCTCAGCCCCAGCCCAGCCCCAGCCCTGCCCCAGCCCTGCCCAGCCACCAGCCCACCCTTGCCCCAGCCCCAGCCCCAGCCCTAGCCCCAGCCCAGCCCCAGCCCAGCCTCGGTCCCAGCCTCCAGCCCCAGCCCTGCCCAAGCCTTGGTTCCAGCCCCAGCCCTAACCCTGCTCAAGCCCCGGCCCCAGCCCAGCCCCAGCCCCGCCCCAGCCCCAGCCCAGCCCTAGCCCAGCCCTGACCCAGCCCCAGCCCCAGCCCCAGCCTTAGCCATGCCCAAGACTTGGTTCCTGCCCCAGCCCCAGCCCTGCCCCAGCCTCACCCTCGGCCCCAGCCCAGTCCCAGTCCCAGCCCTGCCCCGGCCCAGCCATGCCCCCCAGCCCAGCCCCTGCCCTGGACCCAGCCCCAGCCCCAGCCCCAGCCCAAGCCCTACCCCAGCCCTGCCCCAGCCCCATCCATCAGCCCCCAGCCAAGACCCAGCCCTCAGCCCCAGCCCCCAGCCCCAGCCCCAGCCCCAGTCCTGCACCAGCCCTGCCCCGCCCTGCCTCAGCCTTGTCCCCAGCCCTAGCCCCAGCCCCAGCTGAGCCCCAGCCCAGCCCCGGCCCCAGCCCAAGCCCCAGCCCTGCCCCAGCTCATCCCCAGCCCAGCCCCGGCCCCAACCCCTGCCCCAGCCCCAGTTCCAGCCCCGGCCCTGCCCCAGCTCATCCCCAACCCAGCCCCGGCCCCAGCCTCCAGCCCCAGCCCCAGCCCAGCCCCAGCCCCAGCCCAAGCCCTACCCCAGCACAGCCCCAGCCCTAGACCCAGCCCATCCCCTGCCCAAGCGTCAGCCCAGCCCTGCCCCCAGCTCAGCCCCAGCCCAGCCCCAGCCCTGCCCCAGCCCTGCCCAGCCACCAGCCCACTATTGCCCCAGCCCCAGCCCAGCCCTAGCCCCAGCCCAGCCCCAGCCCAGCCTCGGTCCCAGCCTCCAGCCCCAGCCCTGCCCCAGCCCCAGCCCAGCCCTAGCCCCAGCCCTGACCCAGCCCCAGCCCCAGCCTTAGCCATGCCCAAGACTTGGTTCCTGCCCCAGCCCCAGCCCTGCCCCAGCCCCACCCTCGGCCCCAGCCCAGCCCCAGTCCCAGCCCTGCCCCGGCCCAGCCATGCCCCCAGCCCAGCCCCTGCCCTGGACCCAGCCCCAGCCCAGCCCCAGCCCCAGCCCCAGGCCTGCCCCAGCCCAGCCCCAGCCCAGCCCTAGCCCAGCCCCCGCCCCACCCTCAGCCCCAGCCCAGCTCCAGCCACAGACCAGCCACAGCCCTGGACCCAGTCCCAGCCCCAGCCCCAGCCCCAGCCCCAGCCCAAGCCCTACCCCAGCACAGCCCCAGCCCTAGACCCAGCCCATCCCCTGCGCAAGCCCCTAGCCCAGCCCTGCCCCCAGCTCAGCCCCAGCCCAGCCCCAGCCCTGCCCCAGCCCTGCCCAGCCACCAGCCAACCCCTTGCCCCAGCCCCAGCCCAGCCCTAGCCCCAGCCCAGCCCCAGCCCATCCTCGGTCCCCAGCCTCCAGCCCCAGCCCTGCCCAAGCCTTGGTTCCAGCCCCCAGCCCTAACCCTGCTCAAGCCCCGGCCCCAGCCCAGCCCCAGCCCTGCCCCAGCCCCAGCCCAGCCCTAGCCCAGCCCTGACCCAGCCCCAGCCCCAGCCTTAGCCATGCCCAAGACTTGGTTCCTGCCCCAGCCTCAGCCCTGCCCCAGCCCCACCCTCGGCCCCAGCCCAGCCCCAGTCCCAGCCCTGCCCCGGCCCAGCCATGCCCCCAGCCCAGCCCCTGCCCTGGACCCAGCCCCAGCCCAGCCCCAGCCCCAGCCCCAGGCCTGCCCCAGCCCAGCCCCAGCCACAGCCCAGCCCCAGCCCTGGACCTAGCCCCAGTCACAGCCCTGGCCCCAGCCCAGCCCTAGCCCTGCCCCCGCCCCACCCTCAGCCCCAGCCCAGCTCCAGCCACAGACCAGCCACAGCCCTGGACCCAGCCCCAGCCCCAGCCCTGCCCCAGCCCAACCCCAGCCCCAGCCCAGCCCCCCGCCCCGGCCCTGCCCCAGCCCAACCCCAGCCACTGCCCTGCCCCAGCCCTGGACCCAGCCCAAGCCCCAGCCCCAGCCCTGCCCCAGCTCATCCCCAGCCCCAGCCCCGGCCCCAACCCCCTGCCCCAGCCCCAGTTCCAGCCCCGGCCCTGCCCCAGCTCATCCCCAACCCAGCCCCGGCCCCAGCCTCCAGCCCCAGCCCCAGCCCAGCCCCAGCCCCAGCCCAAGCCCTACCCCAGCACAGCCCCAGCCCTAGACCCAGCCCATCCCCTGCCCCAAGCCCCAGCCCAGCCCTGCCCCCAGCTCAGCCCCAGCCCAGCCCCAGCCCTGCCCCAGCCCTGCCCAGCCACCAGCCCACCCTTGCCCCAGCCCCAGCCCAGCCCTAGCCCCAGCCCAGCCCCAGCCCAGCCTCGGTCCCAGCCTCCAGCCCCAGCCCTGCCCAAGCCTTGGTTCCAGCCCCAGCCCTAACCCTGCTCAAGCCCCGGCCCCAGCCCAGCCCCAGCCCCGCCCCAGCCCCAGCCCAGCCCTAGCCCAGCCCTGACCCAGCCCCAGCCCCAGCCCCAGCCTTAGCCATGCCCAAGACTTGGTTCCTGCCCCAGCCCCCAGCCCTGCCCCAGCCTCACCCTCGGCCCCCAGCCCAGTCCCAGTCCCAGCCCTGCCCCGGCCCAGACATGCCCCCAGCCCAGCCCCTGCCCTGGACCCAGCCCCAGCCCCCAGCCCCCAGCCCAAGCCCTACCCCAGGCCCTGCCCCAGCCCCATCCATCAGCCCCAGCCAAGACCCAGCCCTCAGCCCCAGCCCCCAGCCCCAGCCCCAGCCCCAGTCCCTGCACCAGCCCTGCCCCGCCCTGCCTCAGCCTTGTCCCCAGCCCCAGCCCCAGCCCCAGCTGAGCCCCAGCCCAGCCCTGGCCCCAGCCCAAGCCCCAGCCCTGCCCCAGCTCATCCCCAGCCCAGCCCCGGCCCCAACCCCTGCCCCAGCCCCAGTTCCAGCCCCGGCCCTGCCCCAGCTCATCCCCAACCCAGCCCCAGCCCCAGCCTCCAGCCCCAGCCCCAGCCCAGCCCCAGCCCCAGCCCAAGCCCTACCCCAGCACAGCCCCAGCCCTAGACCCAGCCCATCCCCTGCCCAAGCGTCAGCCCAGCCCTGCCCCCAGCTCAGCCCCAGCCCAGCCCCCAGCCCTGCCCCAGCCCCTGCCCAGCCACCAGCCCACCCTTGCCCCAGCCCCAGCCCAGCCCTAGCCCCCATCCCAGCCCCAGCCCAGCCTCGGTCCCAGCCTCCAGCCCCAGCCCTGCCCCAGCCCCAGCCCAGCCCTAGCCCAGCCCTGACCCAGCCCCAGCCCCAGCCTTAGCCATGCCCAAGACTTGGTTCCTGCCCCAGCCCCAGCCCTGCCCCAGCCCCACCCTCGGCCCCAGCCCAGCCCCAGTCCCAGCCCTGCCCCGGCCCAGCCATGCCCCCCAGACCAGCCCCTGCCCTGGACCCAGCCCCAGCCCAGCCCCAGCCCCAGCCCCAGGCCTGCCCCAGCCCAGCCCCAGCCCAGCCCTAGCCCAGCCCCCGCCCCACCCTCAGCCCCAGCCCAGCTCCAGCCACAGACCAGCCACAGCCCTGGACCCCAGTCCCAGCCCCAGCCCCAGCCCCAGCCCCAGCCCAAGCCCTACCCCAGCACAGCCCCAGCCCTAGACCCAGCCCATCCCCTGCGCAAGCCCTAGCCCAGCCCTGCCCCCAGCTCAGCCCCAGCCCAGCCCCAGCCCTGCCCCAGCCCTGCCCAGCCACCAGCCAACCCTTGCCCCAGCCCCAGCCCAGCCCTAGCCCCAGCCCAGCCCCAGCCCATCCTCGGTCCCAGCCTCCAGCCCCAGCCCTGCCCAAGCCTTGGTTCCAGCCCCAGCCCTAACCCTGCTCAAGCCCCGGCC
>NW_027145061.1:0-28502 GCF_026170545.1 Melanerpes formicivorus
AATGCTTGATTTCGAGAGTGAGCGAAACTAATGAAAACATTGTTGGGGTAAAACCTAAAGGGAAAGACCTAGCACCAAATCCAATTTGCCATCTGATCTAACTTCTGGAGGCAGTCAAAATGAGCCTTAGAATTCTTCCCTACCTCATTCCTGTGCTGAGATACAGGCTGCTCCAACCTGCTGTAAAATGCTTGATTTCGAGAGTGAGCGAAACTAATGAAAACATTGTTGGGGTAAAACCTAAAGGGAAAGACCTAGCACCAAATCCAATTTGCCATCTGATCTAACTTCTGGAGGCAGTCAAAATGAGCCTTAGAATTCTTCCCTACCTTATTCCTGTGCTGAGATACAGGCTGCTCCAACCTGCTGTAAAATGCTTGATTTCGAGAGTGAGCGAAACTAATGAAAACATTGTTGGGGTAAAACCTAAAGGGAAAGACCTAGCACCAAATCCAATTTGCCATCTGATCTAACTTCTGGAGGCAGTCAAAATGAGCCTTAGAATTCTTCCCTACCTTATTCCTGTGCTGAGATACAGGCTGCTCCAACCTGCTGTAAAATGCTTGATTTCGAGAGTGAGCGAAACTAATGAAAACATTGTTGGGGTAAAACCTAAAGGGAAAGACCTAGCACCAAATCCAATTTGCCATCTGATCTAACTTCTGGAGGCAGTCAAAATGAGCCTTAGAATTCTTCCCTACCTTATTCCTGTGCTGAGATACAGGCTGCTCCAACCTGCTGTAAAATGCTTGATTTCGAGAGTGAGCGAAACTAATGAAAACATTGTTGGGGTAAAACCTAAAGGGAAAGACCTAGCACCAAATCCAATTTGCCATCTGATCTAACTTCTGGAGGCAGTCAAAATGAGCCTTAGAATTCTTCCCTACCTTATTCCTGTGCTGAGATACAGGCTGCTCCAACCTGCTGTAAAATGCTTGATTTCGAGAGTGAGCGAAACTAATGAAAACATTGTTGGGGTAAAACCTAAAGGGAAAGACCTAGCACCAAATCCAATTTGCCATCTGATCTAACTTCTGGAGGCAGTCAAAATGAGCCTTAGAATTCTTCCCTACCTTATTCCTGTGCTGAGATACAGGCTGCTCCAACCTGCTGTAAAATGCTTGATTTCGAGAGTGAGCGAAACTAATGAAAACATTGTTGGGGTAAAACCTAAAGGGAAAGACCTAGCACCAAATCCAATTTGCCATCTGATCTAACTTCTGGAGGCAGTCAAAATGAGCCTTAGAATTCTTCCCTACCTTATTCCTGTGCTGAGATACAGGCTGCTCCAACCTGCTGTAAAATGCTTGATTTCGAGAGTGAGCGAAACTAATGAAAACATTGTTGGGGTAAAACCTAAAGGGAAAGACCTAGCACCAAATCCAATTTGCCATCTGATCTAACTTCTGGAGGCAGTCAAAATGAGCCTTAGAATTCTTCCCTACCTTATTCCTGTGCTGAGATACAGGCTGCTCCAACCTGCTGTAAAATGCTTGATTTCGAGAGTGAGCGAAACTAATGAAAACATTGTTGGGGTAAAACCTAAAGGGAAAGACCTAGCACCAAATCCAATTTGCCATCTGATCTAACTTCTGGAGGCAGTCAAAATGATCCTTAGAATTCTTCCCTACCTTATTCCTGTGCTGAGATACAGGCTGCTCCAACCTGCTGTAAAATGCTTGATTTCGAGAGTGAGCGAAACTAATGAAAACATTGTTGGGGTAAAACCTAAAGGGAAAGACCTAGCACCAAATCCAATTTGCCATCTGATCTAACTTCTGGAGGCAGTCAAAATGAGCCTTAGAATTCTTCCCTACCTTATTCCTGTGCTGAGATACAGGCTGCTCCAACCTGCTGTAAAATGCTTGATTTCGAGAGTGAGCGAAACTAATGAAAACATTGTTGGGGTAAAACCTAAAGGGAAAGACCTAGCACCAAATCCAATTTGCCATCTGATCTAACTTCTGGAGGCAGTCAAAATGAGCCTTAGAATTCTTCCCTACCTTATTCCTGTGCTGAGATACAGGCTGCTCCAACCTGCTGTAAAATGCTTGATTTCGAGAGTGAGCGAAACTAATGAAAACATTGTTGGGGTAAAACCTAAAGGGAAAGACCTAGCACCAAATCCAATTTGCCATCTGATCTAACTTCTGGAGGCAGTCAAAATGAGCCTTAGAATTCTTCCCTACCTTATTCCTGTGCTGAGATACAGGCTGCTCCAACCTGCTGTAAAATGCTTGATTTCGAGAGTGAGCGAAACTAATGAAAACATTGTTGGGGTAAAACCTAAAGGGAAAGACCTAGCACCAAATCCAATTTGCCATCTGATCTAACTTCTGGAGGCAGTCAAAATGAGCCTTAGAATTCTTCCCTACCTTATTCCTGTGCTGAGATACAGGCTGCTCCAACCTGCTGTAAAATGCTTGATTTCGAGAGTGAGCGAAACTAATGAAAACATTGTTGGGGTAAAACCTAAAGGGAAAGACCTAGCACCAAATCCAATTTGCCATCTGATCTAACTTCTGGAGGCAGTCAAAATGAGCCTTAGAATTCTTCCCTACCTTATTCCTGTGCTGAGATACAGGCTGCTCCAACCTGCTGTAAAATGCTTGATTTCGAGAGTGAGCGAAACTAATGAAAACATTGTTGGGGTAAAACCTAAAGGGAAAGACCTAGCACCAAATCCAATTTGCCATCTGATCTAACTTCTGGAGGCAGTCAAAATGAGCCTTAGAATTCTTCCCTACCTTATTCCTGTGCTGAGATACAGGCTGCTCCAACCTGCTGTAAAATGCTTGATTTCGAGAGTGAGCGAAACTAATGAAAACATTGTTGGGGTAAAACCTAAAGGGAAAGACCTAGCACCAAATCCAATTTGCCATCTGATCTAACTTCTGGAGGCAGTCAAAATGAGCCTTAGAATTCTTCCCTACCTTATTCCTGTGCTGAGATACAGGCTGCTCCAACCTGCTGTAAAATGCTTGATTTCGAGAGTGAGCGAAACTAATGAAAACATTGTTGGGGTAAAACCTAAAGGGAAAGACCTAGCACCAAATCCAATTTGCCATCTGATCTAACTTCTGGAGGCAGTCAAAATGAGCCTTAGAATTCTTCCCTACCTTATTCCTGTGCTGAGATACAGGCTGCTCCAACCTGCTGTAAAATGCTTGATTTCGAGAGTGAGCGAAACTAATGAAAACATTGTTGGGGTAAAACCTAAAGGGAAAGACCTAGCACCAAATCCAATTTGCCATCTGATCTAACTTCTGGAGGCAGTCAAAATGAGCCTTAGAATTCTTCCCTACCTTATTCCTGTGCTGAGATACAGGCTGCTCCAACCTGCTGTAAAATGCTTGATTTCGAGAGTGAGCGAAACTAATGAAAACATTGTTGGGGTAAAACCTAAAGGGAAAGACCTAGCACCAAATCCAATTTGCCATCTGATCTAACTTCTGGAGGCAGTCAAAATGAGCCTTAGAATTCTTCCCTACCTCATTCCTGTGCTGAGATACAGGCTGCTCCAACCTGCTGTAAAATGCTTGATTTCGAGAGTGAGCGAAACTAATGAAAACATTGTTGGGGTAAAACCTAAAGGGAAAGACCTAGCACCAAATCCAATTTGCCATCTGATCTAACTTCTGGAGGCAGTCAAAATGAGCCTTAGAATTCTTCCCTACCTTATTCCTGTGCTGAGATACAGGCTGCTCCAACCTGCTGTAAAATGCTTGATTTCGAGAGTGAGCGAAACTAATGAAAACATTGTTGGGGTAAAACCTAAAGGGAAAGACCTAGCACCAAATCCAATTTGCCATCTGATCTAACTTCTGGAGGCAGTCAAAATGAGCCTTAGAATTCTTCCCTACCTTATTCCTGTGCTGAGATACAGGCTGCTCCAACCTGCTGTAAAATGCTTGATTTCGAGAGTGAGCGAAACTAATGAAAACATTGTTGGGGTAAAACCTAAAGGGAAAGACCTAGCACCAAATCCAATTTGCCATCTGATCTAACTTCTGGAGGCAGTCAAAATGATCCTTAGAATTCTTCCCTACCTTATTCCTGTGCTGAGATACAGGCTGCTCCAACCTGCTGTAAAATGCTTGATTTCGAGAGTGAGCGAAACTAATGAAAACATTGTTGGGGTAAAACCTAAAGGGAAAGACCTAGCACCAAATCCAATTTGCCATCTGATCTAACTTCTGGAGGCAGTCAAAATGAGCCTTAGAATTCTTCCCTACCTTATTCCTGTGCTGAGATACAGGCTGCTCCAACCTGCTGTAAAATGCTTGATTTCGAGAGTGAGCGAAACTAATGAAAACATTGTTGGGGTAAAACCTAAAGGGAAAGACCTAGCACCAAATCCAATTTGCCATCTGATCTAACTTCTGGAGGCAGTCAAAATGATCCTTAGAATTCTTCCCTACCTTATTCCTGTGCTGAGATACAGGCTGCTCCAACCTGCTGTAAAATGCTTGATTTCGAGAGTGAGCGAAACTAATGAAAACATTGTTGGGGTAAAACCTAAAGGGAAAGACCTAGCACCAAATCCAATTTGCCATCTGATCTAACTTCTGGAGGCAGTCAAAATGAGCCTTAGAATTCTTCCCTACCTTATTCCTGTGCTGAGATACAGGCTGCTCCAACCTGCTGTAAAATGCTTGATTTCGAGAGTGAGCGAAACTAATGAAAACATTGTTGGGGTAAAACCTAAAGGGAAAGACCTAGCACCAAATCCAATTTGCCATCTGATCTAACTTCTGGAAGCAGTCAAAATGATCCTTAGAATTCTTCCCTACCTTATTCCTGTGCTGAGATACAGGCTGCTCCAACCTGCTGTAAAACGCTTGATTTCGAGAGTGAGCGAAACTAATGAAAACATTGTTGGGGTAAAACCTAAAGGGAAAGACCTAGCACCAAATCCAATTTGCCATCTGATCTAACTTCTGGAGGCAGTCAAAATGAGCCTTAGAATTCTTCCCTACCTTATTCCTGTGCTGAGATACAGGCTGCTCCAACCTGCTGTAAAATGCTTGATTTCGAGAGTGAGCGAAACTAATGAAAACATTGTTGGGGTAAAACCTAAAGGGAAAGACCTAGCACCAAATCCAATTTGCCATCTGATCTAACTTCTGGAGGCAGTCAAAATGAGCCTTAGAATTCTTCCCTACCTTATTCCTGTGCTGAGATACAGGCTGCTCCAACCTGCTGTAAAATGCTTGATTTCGAGAGTGAGCGAAACTAATGAAAACATTGTTGGGGTAAAACCTAAAGGGAAAGACCTAGCACCAAATCCAATTTGCCATCTGATCTAACTTCTGGAGGCAGTCAAAATGAGCCTTAGAATTCTTCCCTACCTTATTCCTGTGCTGAGATACAGGCTGCTCCAACCTGCTGTAAAATGCTTGATTTCGAGAGTGAGCGAAACTAATGAAAACATTGTTGGGGTAAAACCTAAAGGGAAAGACCTAGCACCAAATCCAATTTGCCATCTGATCTAACTTCTGGAGGCAGTCAAAATGAGCCTTAGAATTCTTCCCTACCTTATTCCTGTGCTGAGATACAGGCTGCTCCAACCTGCTGTAAAATGCTTGATTTCGAGAGTGAGCGAAACTAATGAAAACATTGTTGGGGTAAAACCTAAAGGGAAAGACCTAGCACCAAATCCAATTTGCCATCTGATCTAACTTCTGGAGGCAGTCAAAATGAGCCTTAGAATTCTTCCCTACCTTATTCCTGTGCTGAGATACAGGCTGCTCCAACCTGCTGTAAAACGCTTGATTTCGAGAGTGAGCGAAACTAATGAAAACATTGTTGGGGTAAAACCTAAAGGGAAAGACCTAGCACCAAATCCAATTTGCCATCTGATCTAACTTCTGGAGGCAGTCAAAATGATCCTTAGAATTCTTCCCTACCTTATTCCTGTGCTGAGATACAGGCTGCTCCAACCTGCTGTAAAATGCTTGATTTCGAGAGTGAGCGAAACTAATGAAAACATTGTTGGGGTAAAACCTAAAGGGAAAGACCTAGCACCAAATCCAATTTGCCATCTGATCTAACTTCTGGAGGCAGTCAAAATGAGCATTTGAATTCTTCCCTACCTTATTCCTGTGCTGAGATACAGGCTGCTCCAACCTGCTGTAAAACGCTTGATTTCGAGAGTGAGCGAAACTAATGAAAACATTGTTGGGGTAAAACCTAAAGGGAAAGACCTAGCACCAAATCCAATTTGCCATCTGATCTAACTTCTGGAGGCAGTCAAAATGAGCCTTAGAATTCTTCCCTACCTTATTCCTGTGCTGAGATACAGGCTGCTCCAACCTGCTGTAAAATGCTTGATTTCGAGAGTGAGCGAAACTAATGAAAACATTGTTGGGGTAAAACCTAAAGGGAAAGACCTAGCACCAAATCCAATTTGCCATCTGATCTAACTTCTGGAGGCAGTCAAAATGAGCCTTAGAATTCTTCCCTACCTTATTCCTGTGCTGAGATACAGGCTGCTCCAACCTGCTGTAAAATGCTTGATTTCGAGAGTGAGCGAAACTAATGAAAACATTGTTGGGGTAAAACCTAAAGGGAAAGACCTAGCACCAAATCCAATTTGCCATCTGATCTAACTTCTGGAGGCAGTCAAAATGGGCCTTAGAATTCTTCCCTACCTTATTCCTGTGCTGAGATACAGGCTGCTCCAACCTGCTGTAAAATGCTTGATTTCGAGAGTGAGCGAAACTAATGAAAACATTGTTGGGGTAAAACCTAAAGGGAAAGACCTAGCACCAAATCCAATTTGCCATCTGATCTAACTTCTGGAGGCAGTCAAAATGAGCCTTAGAATTCTTCCCTACCTTATTCCTGTGCTGAGATACAGGCTGCTCCAACCTGCTGTAAAATGCTTGATTTCGAGAGTGAGCGAAACTAATGAAAACATTGTTGGGGTAAAACCTAAAGGGAAAGACCTAGCACCAAATCCAATTTGCCATCTGATCTAACTTCTGGAGGCAGTCAAAATGAGCCTTAGAATTCTTCCCTACCTTATTCCTGTGCTGAGATACAGGCTGCTCCAACCTGCTGTAAAATGCTTGATTTCGAGAGTGAGCGAAACTAATGAAAACATTGTTGGGGTAAAACCTAAAGGGAAAGACCTAGCACCAAATCCAATTTGCCATCTGATCTAACTTCTGGAGGCAGTCAAAATGAGCCTTAGAATTCTTCCCTACCTTATTCCTGTGCTGAGATACAGGCTGCTCCAACCTGCTGTAAAATGCTTGATTTCGAGAGTGAGCGAAACTAATGAAAACATTGTTGGGGTAAAACCTAAAGGGAAAGACCTAGCACCAAATCCAATTTGCCATCTGATCTAACTTCTGGAGGCAGTCAAAATGAGCCTTAGAATTCTTCCCTACCTTATTCCTGTGCTGAGATACAGGCTGCTCCAACCTGCTGTAAAATGCTTGATTTCGAGAGTGAGCGAAACTAATGAAAACATTGTTGGGGTAAAACCTAAAGGGAAAGACCTAGCACCAAATCCAATTTGCCATCTGATCTAACTTCTGGAGGCAGTCAAAATGATCCTTAGAATTCTTCCCTACCTTATTCCTGTGCTGAGATACAGGCTGCTCCAACCTGCTGTAAAATGCTTGATTTCGAGAGTGAACGAAACTAATGAAAACATAGTTGGGGTAAAACCTAAAGGGAAAGACCTAGCACCAAATCCAATTTGCCATCTGATCTAACTTCTGGAGGCAGTCAAAATGAGCCTTAGAATTCTTCCCTACCTTATTCCTGTGCTGAGATACAGGCTGCTCCAACCTGCTGTAAAATGCTTGATTTCGAGAGTGAGCGAAACTAATGAAAACATTGTTGGGGTAAAACCTAAAGGGAAAGACCTAGCACCAAATCCAATTTGCCATCTGATCTAACTTCTGGAGGCAGTCAAAATGAGCCTTAGAATTCTTCCCTACCTTATTCCTGTGCTGAGATACAGGCTGCTCCAACCTGCTGTAAAATGCTTGATTTCGAGAGTGAGCGAAACTAATGAAAACATTGTTGGGGTAAAACCTAAAGGGAAAGACCTAGCACCAAATCCAATTTGCCATCTGATCTAACTTCTGGAGGCAGTCAAAATGAGCCTTAGAATTCTTCCCTACCTTATTCCTGTGCTGAGATACAGGCTGCTCCAACCTGCTGTAAAATGCTTGATTTCGAGAGTGAGCGAAACTAATGAAAACATTGTTGGGGTAAAACCTAAAGGGAAAGACCTAGCACCAAATCCAATTTGCCATCTGATCTAACTTCTGGAGGCAGTCAAAATGAGCATTAGAATTCTTCCCTACCTTATTCCTGTGCTGAGATACAGGCTGCTCCAACCTGCTGTAAAATGCTTGATTTCGAGAGTGAGCGAAACTAATGAAAACATTGTTGGGGTAAAACCTAAAGGGAAAGACCTAGCACCAAATCCAATTTGCCATCTGATCTAACTTCTGGAGGCAGTCAAAATGATCCTTAGAATTCTTCCCTACCTTATTCCTGTGCTGAGATACAGGCTGCTCCAACCTGCTGTAAAATGCTTGATTTCGAGAGTGAGCGAAACTAATGAAAACATTGTTGGGGTAAAACCTAAAGGGAAAGACCTAGCACCAAATCCAATTTGCCATCTGATCTAACTTCTGGAGGCAGTCAAAATGAGCCTTAGAATTCTTCCCTACCTTATTCCTGTGCTGAGATACAGGCTGCTCCAACCTGCTGTAAAATGCTTGATTTCGAGAGTGAGCGAAACTAATGAAAACATTGTTGGGGTAAAACCTAAAGGGAAAGACCTAGCACCAAATCCAATTTGCCATCTGATCTAACTTCTGGAGGCAGTCAAAATGAGCCTTAGAATTCTTCCCTACCTTATTCCTGTGCTGAGATACAGGCTGCTCCAACCTGCTGTAAAATGCTTGATTTCGAGAGTGAGCGAAACTAATGAAAACATTGTTGGGGTAAAACCTAAAGGGAAAGACCTAGCACCAAATCCAATTTGCCATCTGATCTAACTTCTGGAGGCAGTCAAAATGAGCCTTAGAATTCTTCCCTACCTTATTCCTGTGCTGAGATACAGGCTGCTCCAACCTGCTGTAAAATGCTTGATTTCGAGAGTGAGCGAAACTAATGAAAACATTGTTGGGGTAAAACCTAAAGGGAAAGACCTAGCACCAAATCCAATTTGCCATCTGATCTAACTTCTGGAGGCAGTCAAAATGAGCCTTAGAATTCTTCCCTACCTTATTCCTGTGCTGAGATACAGGCTGCTCCAACCTGCTGTAAAATGCTTGATTTCGAGAGTGAGCGAAACTAATGAAAACATTGTTGGGGTAAAACCTAAAGGGAAAGACCTAGCACCAAATCCAATTTGCCATCTGATCTAACTTCTGGAGGCAGTCAAAATGAGCCTTAGAATTCTTCCCTACCTTATTCCTGTGCTGAGATACAGGCTGCTCCAACCTGCTGTAAAATGCTTGATTTCGAGAGTGAGCGAAACTAATGAAAACATTGTTGGGGTAAAACCTAAAGGGAAAGACCTAGCACCAAATCCAATTTGCCATCTGATCTAACTTCTGGAGGCAGTCAAAATGATCCTTAGAATTCTTCCCTACCTTATTCCTGTGCTGAGATACAGGCTGCTCCAACCTGCTGTAAAATGCTTGATTTCGAGAGTGAGCGAAACTAATGAAAACATTGTTGGGGTAAAACCTAAAGGGAAAGACCTAGCACCAAATCCAATTTGCCATCTGATCTAACTTCTGGAGGCAGTCAAAATGAGCCTTAGAATTCTTCCCTACCTTATTCCTGTGCTGAGATACAGGCTGCTCCAACCTGCTGTAAAATGCTTGATTTCGAGAGTGAGCGAAACTAATGAAAACATTGTTGGGGTAAAACCTAAAGGGAAAGACCTAGCACCAAATCCAATTTGCCATCTGATCTAACTTCTGGAGGCAGTCAAAATGATCCTTAGAATTCTTCCCTACCTTATTCCTGTGCTGAGATACAGGCTGCTCCAACCTGCTGTAAAATGCTTGATTTCGAGAGTGAGCGAAACTAATGAAAACATTGTTGGGGTAAAACCTAAAGGGAAAGACCTAGCACCAAATCCAATTTGCCATCTGATCTAACTTCTGGAGGCAGTCAAAATGAGCCTTAGAATTCTTCCCTACCTTATTCCTGTGCTGAGATACAGGCTGCTCCAACCTGCTGTAAAATGCTTGATTTCGAGAGTGAGCGAAACTAATGAAAACATTGTTGGGGTAAAACCTAAAGGGAAAGACCTAGCACCAAATCCAATTTGCCATCTGATCTAACTTCTGGAGGCAGTCAAAATGAGCCTTAGAATTCTTCCCTACCTTATTCCTGTGCTGAGATACAGGCTGCTCCAACCTGCTGTAAAATGCTTGATTTCGAGAGTGAGCGAAACTAATGAAAACATTGTTGGGGTAAAACCTAAAGGGAAAGACCTAGCACCAAATCCAATTTGCCATCTGATCTAACTTCTGGAGGCAGTCAAAATGAGCCTTAGAATTCTTCCCTACCTTATTCCTGTGCTGAGATACAGGCTGCTCCAACCTGCTGTAAAATGCTTGATTTCGAGAGTGAGCGAAACTAATGAAAACATTGTTGGGGTAAAACCTAAAGGGAAAGACCTAGCACCAAATCCAATTTGCCATCTGATCTAACTTCTGGAGGCAGTCAAAATGAGCCTTAGAATTCTTCCCTACCTTATTCCTGTGCTGAGATACAGGCTGCTCCAACCTGCTGTAAAATGCTTGATTTCGAGAGTGAGCGAAACTAATGAAAACATTGTTGGGGTAAAACCTAAAGGGAAAGACCTAGCACCAAATCCAATTTGCCATCTGATCTAACTTCTGGAGGCAGTCAAAATGATCCTTAGAATTCTTCCCTACCTTATTCCTGTGCTGAGATACAGGCTGCTCCAACCTGCTGTAAAATGCTTGATTTCGAGAGTGAGCGAAACTAATGAAAACATTGTTGGGGTAAAACCTAAAGGGAAAGACCTAGCACCAAATCCAATTTGCCATCTGATCTAACTTCTGGAGGCAGTCAAAATGAGCCTTAGAATTCTTCCCTACCTTATTCCTGTGCTGAGATACAGGCTGCTCCAACCTGCTGTAAAATGCTTGATTTCGAGAGTGAGCGAAACTAATGAAAACATTGTTGGGGTAAAACCTAAAGGGAAAGACCTAGCACCAAATCCAATTTGCCATCTGATCTAACTTCTGGAGGCAGTCAAAATGAGCCTTAGAATTCTCCCCTACCTTATTCCTGTGCTGAGATACACGCTGCTCCAACCTGCTGTAAAATGCTTGATTTCGAGAGTGAGCGAAACTAATGAAAACATTGTTGGGGTAAAACCTAAAGGGAAAGACCTAGCACCAAATCCAATTTGCCATCTGATCTAACTTCTGGAGGCAGTCAAAATGATCCTTAGAATTCTTCCCTACCTTATTCCTGTGCTGAGATACAGGCTGCTCCAACCTGCTGTAAAATGCTTGATTTCGAGAGTGAGCGAAACTAATGAAAACATTGTTGGGGTAAAACCTAAAGGGAAAGACCTAGCACCAAATCCAATTTGCCATCTGATCTAACTTCTGGAGGCAGTCAAAATGAGCCTTAGAATTCTTCCCTACCTTATTCCTGTGCTGAGATACAGGCTGCTCCAACCTGCTGTAAAATGCTTGATTTCGAGAGTGAGCGAAACTAATGAAAACATTGTTGGGGTAAAACCTAAAGGGAAAGACCTAGCACCAAATCCAATTTGCCATCTGATCTAACTTCTGGAGGCAGTCAAAATGAGCCTTAGAATTCTTCCCTACCTTATTCCTGTGCTGAGATACAGGCTGCTCCAACCTGCTGTAAAATGCTTGATTTCGAGAGTGAGCGAAACTAATGAAAACATTGTTGGGGTAAAACCTAAAGGGAAAGACCTAGCACCAAATCCAATTTGCCATCTGATCTAACTTCTGGAGGCAGTCAAAATGAGCCTTAGAATTCTTCCCTACCTTATTCCTGTGCTGAGATACAGGCTGCTCCAACCTGCTGTAAAATGCTTGATTTCGAGAGTGAGCGAAACTAATGAAAACATTGTTGGGGTAAAACCTAAAGGGAAAGACCTAGCACCAAATCCAATTTGCCATCTGATCTAACTTCTGGAGGCAGTCAAAATGAGCCTTAGAATTCTTCCCTACCTTATTCCTGTGCTGAGATACAGGCTGCTCCAACCTGCTGTAAAATGCTTGATTTCGAGAGTGAGCGAAACTAATGAAAACATTGTTGGGGTAAAACCTAAAGGGAAAGACCTAGCACCAAATCCAATTTGCCATCTGATCTAACTTCTGGAGGCAGTCAAAATGATCCTTAGAATTCTTCCCTACCTTATTCCTGTGCTGAGATACAGGCTGCTCCAACCTGCTGTAAAATGCTTGATTTCGAGAGTGAGCGAAACTAATGAAAACATTGTTGGGGTAAAACCTAAAGGGAAAGACCTAGCACCAAATCCAATTTGCCATCTGATCTAACTTCTGGAGGCAGTCAAAATGAGCCTTAGAATTCTTCCCTACCTTATTCCTGTGCTGAGATACAGGCTGCTCCAACCTGCTGTAAAATGCTTGATTTCGAGAGTGAGCGAAACTAATGAAAACATTGTTGGGGTAAAACCTAAAGGGAAAGACCTAGCACCAAATCCAATTTGCCATCTGATCTAACTTCTGGAGGCAGTCAAAATGATCCTTAGAATTCTTCCCTACCTTATTCCTGTGCTGAGATACAGGCTGCTCCAACCTGCTGTAAAATGCTTGATTTCGAGAGTGAGCGAAACTAATGAAAACATTGTTGGGGTAAAACCTAAAGGGAAAGACCTAGCACCAAATCCAATTTGCCATCTGATCTAACTTCTGGAGGCAGTCAAAATGAGCCTTAGAATTCTTCCCTACCTTATTCCTGTGCTGAGATACAGGCTGCTCCAACCTGCTGTAAAATGCTTGATTTCGAGAGTGAGCGAAACTAATGAAAACATTGTTGGGGTAAAACCTAAAGGGAAAGACCTAGCACCAAATCCAATTTGCCATCTGATCTAACTTCTGGAGGCAGTCAAAATGATCCTTAGAATTCTTCCCTACCTTATTCCTGTGCTGAGATACAGGCTGCTCCAACCTGCTGTAAAATGCTTGATTTCGAGAGTGAGCGAAACTAATGAAAACATTGTTGGGGTAAAACCTAAAGGGAAAGACCTAGCACCAAATCCAATTTGCCATCTGATCTAACTTCTGGAGGCAGTCAAAATGAGCCTTAGAATTCTTCCCTACCTCATTCCTGTGCTGAGATACAGGCTGCTCCAACCTGCTGTAAAATGCTTGATTTCGAGAGTGAGCGAAACTAATGAAAACATTGTTGGGGTAAAACCTAAAGGGAAAGACCTAGCACCAAATCCAATTTGCCATCTGATCTAACTTCTGGAGGCAGTCAAAATGAGCCTTAGAATTCTTCCCTACCTTATTCCTGTGCTGAGATACAGGCTGCTCCAACCTGCTGTAAAATGCTTGATTTCGAGAGTGAGCGAAACTAATGAAAACATTGTTGGGGTAAAACCTAAAGGGAAAGACCTAGCACCAAATCCAATTTGCCATCTGATCTAACTTCTGGAGGCAGTCAAAATGAGCCTTAGAATTCTTCCCTACCTTATTCCTGTGCTGAGATACAGGCTGCTCCAACCTGCTGTAAAATGCTTGATTTCGAGAGTGAGCGAAACTAATGAAAACATTGTTGGGGTAAAACCTAAAGGGAAAGACCTAGCACCAAATCCAATTTGCCATCTGATCTAACTTCTGGAGGCAGTCAAAATGAGCCTTAGAATTCTTCCCTACCTCATTCCTGTGCTGAGATACAGGCTGCTCCAACCTGCTGTAAAATGCTTGATTTCGAGAGTGAGCGAAACTAATGAAAACATTGTTGGGGTAAAACCTAAAGGGAAAGACCTAGCACCAAATCCAATTTGCCATCTGATCTAACTTCTGGAGGCAGTCAAAATGAGCCTTAGAATTCTTCCCTACCTTATTCCTGTGCTGAGATACAGGCTGCTCCAACCTGCTGTAAAATGCTTGATTTCGAGAGTGAGCGAAACTAATGAAAACATTGTTGGGGTAAAACCTAAAGGGAAAGACCTAGCACCAAATCCAATTTGCCATCTGATCTAACTTCTGGAGGCAGTCAAAATGAGCCTTAGAATTCTTCCCTACCTTATTCCTGTGCTGAGATACAGGCTGCTCCAACCTGCTGTAAAATGCTTGATTTCGAGAGTGAGCGAAACTAATGAAAACATTGTTGGGGTAAAACCTAAAGGGAAAGACCTAGCACCAAATCCAATTTGCCATCTGATCTAACTTCTGGAGGCAGTCAAAATGAGCCTTAGAATTCTTCCCTACCTTATTCCTGTGCTGAGATACAGGCTGCTCCAACCTGCTGTAAAATGCTTGATTTCGAGAGTGAGCGAAACTAATGAAAACATTGTTGGGGTAAAACCTAAAGGGAAAGACCTAGCACCAAATCCAATTTGCCATCTGATCTAACTTCTGGAAGCAGTCAAAATGAGCCTTAGAATTCTTCCCTACCTTATTCCTGTGCTGAGATACAGGCTGCTCCAACCTGCTGTAAAACGCTTGATTTCGAGAGTGAGCGAAACTAATGAAAACATTGTTGGGGTAAAACCTAAAGGGAAAGACCTAGCACCAAATCCAATTTGCCATCTGATCTAACTTCTGGAGGCAGTCAAAATGAGCCTTAGAATTCTTCCCTACCTTATTCCTGTGCTGAGATACAGGCTGCTCCAACCTGCTGTAAAATGCTTGATTTCGAGAGTGAGCGAAACTAATGAAAACATTGTTGGGGTAAAACCTAAAGGGAAAGACCTAGCACCAAATCCAATTTGCCATCTGATCTAACTTCTGGAGGCAGTCAAAATGAGCCTTAGAATTCTTCCCTACCTTATTCCTGTGCTGAGATACAGGCTGCTCCAACCTGCTGTAAAATGCTTGATTTCGAGAGTGAGCGAAACTAATGAAAACATTGTTGGGGTAAAACCTAAAGGGAAAGACCTAGCACCAAATCCAATTTGCCATCTGATCTAACTTCTGGAGGCAGTCAAAATGAGCCTTAGAATTCTTCCCTACCTTATTCCTGTGCTGAGATACAGGCTGCTCCAACCTGCTGTAAAATGCTTGATTTCGAGAGTGAGCGAAACTAATGAAAACATTGTTGGGGTAAAACCTAAAGGGAAAGACCTAGCACCAAATCCAATTTGCCATCTGATCTAACTTCTGGAAGCAGTCAAAATGATCCTTAGAATTCTTCCCTACCTTATTCCTGTGCTGAGATACAGGCTGCTCCAACCTGCTGTAAAACGCTTGATTTCGAGAGTGAGCGAAACTAATGAAAACATTGTTGGGGTAAAACCTAAAGGGAAAGACCTAGCACCAAATCCAATTTGCCATCTGATCTAACTTCTGGAGGCAGTCAAAATGAGCCTTAGAATTCTTCCCTACCTTATTCCTGTGCTGAGATACAGGCTGCTCCAACCTGCTGTAAAATGCTTGATTTCGAGAGTGAGCGAAACTAATGAAAACATTGTTGGGGTAAAACCTAAAGGGAAAGACCTAGCACCAAATCCAATTTGCCATCTGATCTAACTTCTGGAGGCAGTCAAAATGAGCCTTAGAATTCTTCCCTACCTTATTCCTGTGCTGAGATACAGGCTGCTCCAACCTGCTGTAAAATGCTTGATTTCGAGAGTGAGCGAAACTAATGAAAACATTGTTGGGGTAAAACCTAAAGGGAAAGACCTAGCACCAAATCCAATTTGCCATCTGATCTAACTTCTGGAGGCAGTCAAAATGAGCCTTAGAATTCTTCCCTACCTTATTCCTGTGCTGAGATACAGGCTGCTCCAACCTGCTGTAAAATGCTTGATTTCGAGAGTGAGCGAAACTAATGAAAACATTGTTGGGGTAAAACCTAAAGGGAAAGACCTAGCACCAAATCCAATTTGCCATCTGATCTAACTTCTGGAGGCAGTCAAAATGAGCCTTAGAATTCTTCCCTACCTTATTCCTGTGCTGAGATACAGGCTGCTCCAACCTGCTGTAAAATGCTTGATTTCGAGAGTGAGCGAAACTAATGAAAACATTGTTGGGGTAAAACCTAAAGGGAAAGACCTAGCACCAAATCCAATTTGCCATCTGATCTAACTTCTGGAGGCAGTCAAAATGAGCCTTAGAATTCTTCCCTACCTTATTCCTGTGCTGAGATACAGGCTGCTCCAACCTGCTGTAAAATGCTTGATTTCGAGAGTGAGCGAAACTAATGAAAACATTGTTGGGGTAAAACCTAAAGGGAAAGACCTAGCACCAAATCCAATTTGCCATCTGATCTAACTTCTGGAAGCAGTCAAAATGATCCTTAGAATTCTTCCCTACCTTATTCCTGTGCTGAGATACAGGCTGCTCCAACCTGCTGTAAAACGCTTGATTTCGAGAGTGAGCGAAACTAATGAAAACATTGTTGGGGTAAAACCTAAAGGGAAAGACCTAGCACCAAATCCAATTTGCCATCTGATCTAACTTCTGGAGGCAGTCAAAATGAGCCTTAGAATTCTTCCCTACCTTATTCCTGTGCTGAGATACAGGCTGCTCCAACCTGCTGTAAAATGCTTGATTTCGAGAGTGAGCGAAACTAATGAAAACATTGTTGGGGTAAAACCTAAAGGGAAAGACCTAGCACCAAATCCAATTTGCCATCTGATCTAACTTCTGGAGGCAGTCAAAATGAGCCTTAGAATTCTTCCCTACCTTATTCCTGTGCTGAGATACAGGCTGCTCCAACCTGCTGTAAAATGCTTGATTTCGAGAGTGAGCGAAACTAATGAAAACATTGTTGGGGTAAAACCTAAAGGGAAAGACCTAGCACCAAATCCAATTTGCCATCTGATCTAACTTCTGGAGGCAGTCAAAATGATCCTTAGAATTCTTCCCTACCTTATTCCTGTGCTGAGATACAGGCTGCTCCAACCTGCTGTAAAATGCTTGATTTCGAGAGTGAGCGAAACTAATGAAAACATTGTTGGGGTAAAACCTAAAGGGAAAGACCTAGCACCAAATCCAATTTGCCATCTGATCTAACTTCTGGAGGCAGTCAAAATGATCCTTAGAATTCTTCCCTACCTTATTCCTGTGCTGAGATACAGGCTGCTCCAACCTGCTGTAAAATGCTTGATTTCGAGAGTGAGCGAAACTAATGAAAACATTGTTGGGGTAAAACCTAAAGGGAAAGACCTAGCACCAAATCCAATTTGCCATCTGATCTAACTTCTGGAGGCAGTCAAAATGAGCCTTAGAATTCTTCCCTACCTTATTCCTGTGCTGAGATACAGGCTGCTCCAACCTGCTGTAAAATGCTTGATTTCGAGAGTGAGCGAAACTAATGAAAACATTGTTGGGGTAAAACCTAAAGGGAAAGACCTAGCACCAAATCCAATTTGCCATCTGATCTAACTTCTGGAGGCAGTCAAAATGAGCCTTAGAATTCTTCCCTACCTTATTCCTGTGCTGAGATACAGGCTGCTCCAACCTGCTGTAAAATGCTTGATTTCGAGAGTGAGCGAAACTAATGAAAACATTGTTGGGGTAAAACCTAAAGGGAAAGACCTAGCACCAAATCCAATTTGCCATCTGATCTAACTTCTGGAGGCAGTCAAAATGATCCTTAGAATTCTTCCCTACCTTATTCCTGTGCTGAGATACAGGCTGCTCCAACCTGCTGTAAAATGCTTGATTTCGAGAGTGAGCGAAACTAATGAAAACATTGTTGGGGTAAAACCTAAAGGGAAAGACCTAGCACCAAATCCAATTTGCCATCTGATCTAACTTCTGGAGGGCAGTCAAAATGAGCCTTAGAATTCTTCCCTACCTTATTCCTGTGCTGAGATACAGGCTGCTCCAACCTGCTGTAAAATGCTTGATTTCGAGAGTGAGCGAAACTAATGAAAACATTGTTGGGGTAAAACCTAAAGGGAAAGACCTAGCACCAAATCCAATTTGCCATCTGATCTAACTTCTGGAGGCAGTCAAAATGAGCCTTAGAATTCTTCCCTACCTTATTCCTGTGCTGAGATACAGGCTGCTCCAACCTGCTGTAAAATGCTTGATTTCGAGAGTGAGCGAAACTAATGAAAACATTGTTGGGGTAAAACCTAAAGGGAAAGACCTAGCACCAAATCCAATTTGCCATCTGATCTAACTTCTGGAGGCAGTCAAAATGAGCCTTAGAATTCTTCCCTACACTCATTCCTGTGCTGAGATACAGGCTGCTCCAACCTGCTGTAAAATGCTTGATTTCGAGAGTGAGCGAAACTAATGAAAACATTGTTGGGGTAAAACCTAAAGGGAAAGACCTAGCACCAAATCCAATTTGCCATCTGATCTAACTTCTGGAGGCAGTCAAAATGAGCCCTTAGAATTCTTCCCTACCTTATTCCTGTGCTGAGATACAGGCTGCTCCAACCTGCTGTAAAATGCTTGATTTCGAGAGTGAGCGAAACTAATGAAAACATTGTTGGGGTAAAACCTAAAGGGAAAGACCTAGCACCAAATCCAATTTGCCATCTGATCTAACTTCTGGAGGCAGTCAAAATGAGCCTTAGAATTCTTCCCTACCTTATTCCTGTGCTGAGATACAGGCTGCTCCAACCTGCTGTAAAAATGCTTGATTTCGAGAGTGAGCGAAACTAATGAAAACATTGTTGGGGTAAAACCTAAAGGGAAAGACCTAGCACCAAATCCAATTTGCCATCTGATCTAACTTCTGGAGGCAGTCAAAATGAGCCTTAGAATTCTTCCCTACCTTATTCCTGTGCTGAGATACAGGCTGCTCCAACCTGCTGTAAAATGCTTGATTTCGAGAGTGAGCGAAACTAATGAAAACATTGTTGGGGTAAAACCTAAAGGGAAAGACCTAGCACCCAAATCCAATTTGCCATCTGATCTAACTTCTGGAGGCAGTCAAAATGATCCTTAGAATTCTTCCCTACCTTATTCCTGTGCTGAGATACAGGCTGCTCCAACCTGCTGTAAAATGCTTGATTTCGAGAGTGAGCGAAACTAATGAAAACATTGTTGGGGTAAAACCTAAAGGGAAAGACCTAGCACCAAATCCAATTTGCCATCTGATCTAACTTCTGGAGGCAGTCAAAAATGAGCCTTAGAATTCTTCCCTACCTTATTCCTGTGCTGAGATACAGGCTGCTCCAACCTGCTGTAAAATGCTTGATTTCGAGAGTGAGCGAAACTAATTGAAAACATTGTTGGGGTAAAACCTAAAGGGAAAGACCTAGCACCAAATCCAATTTGCCATCTGATCTAACTTCTGGAGGCAGTCAAAATGATCCTTAGAATTCTTCCCTACCTTATTCCTGTGCTGAGATACAGGCTGCTCCAACCTGCTGTAAAATGCTTGATTTCGAGAGTGAGCGAAACTAATGAAAACATTGTTGGGGTAAAACCTAAAGGGAAAGACCTAGCACCAAATCCAATTTGCCATCTGATCTAACTTCTGGAGGCAGTCAAAATGAGCCTTAGAATTCTTCCCTACCTCATTCCTGTGCTGAGATACAGGCTGCTCCAACCTGCTGTAAAATGCTTGATTTCGAGAGTGAGCGAAACTAATGAAAACATTGTTGGGGTAAAACCTAAAGGGAAAGACCTAGCACCAAATCCAATTTGCCATCTGATCTAACTTCTGGAGGCAGTCAAAATGAGCCTTAGAATTCTTCCCTACCTTATTCCTGTGCTGAGATACAGGCTGCTCCAACCTGCTGTAAAATGCTTGATTTCGAGAGTGAGCGAAACTAATGAAAACATTGTTGGGGTAAAACCTAAAGGGAAAGACCTAGCACCAAATCCAATTTGCCATCTGATCTAACTTCTGGAGGCAGTCAAAATGATCCTTAGAATTCTTCCCTACCTTATTCCTGTGCTGAGATACAGGCTGCTCCAACCTGCTGTAAAATGCTTGATTTCGAGAGTGAGCGAAAACTAATGAAAACATTGTTGGGGTAAAACCTAAAGGGAAAGACCTAGCACCAAATCCAATTTGCCATCTGATCTAACTTCTGGAGGCAGTCAAAATGATCCTTAGAATTCTTCCCTACCTTATTCCTGTGCTGAGATACAGGCTGCTCCAACCTGCTGTAAAATGCTTGATTTCGAGAGTGAGCGAAACTAATGAAAACATTGTTGGGGTAAAACCTAAAGGGAAAGACCTAGCACCAAATCCAATTTGCCATCTGATCTAACTTCTGGAGGCAGTCAAAATGAGCCTTAGAATTCTTCCCTACCTTATTCCTGTGCTGAGATACAGGCTGCTCCAACCTGCTGTAAAATGCTTGATTTCGAGAGTGAGGCGAAACTAATGAAAACATTGTTGGGGTAAAACCTAAAGGGAAAGACCTAGCACCAAATCCAATTTGCCATCTGATCTAACTTCTGGAGGCAGTCAAAATGAGCCTTAGAATTCTTCCCTACCTTATTCCTGTGCTGAGATACAGGCTGCTCCAACCTGCTGTAAAATGCTTGATTTCGAGAGTGAGCGAAACTAATGAAAACATTGTTGGGGTAAAACCTAAAGGGAAAGACCTAGCACCAAATCCAATTTGCCATCTGATCTAACTTCTGGAGGCAGGTCAAAATGAGCCTTAGAATTCTTCCCTACCTTATTCCTGTGCTGAGATACAGGCTGCTCCAACCTGCTGTAAAATGCTTGATTTCGAGAGTGAGCGAAACTAATGAAAACATTGTTGGGGTAAAACCTAAAGGAAAGACCTAGCACCAAATCCAATTTGCCATCTGATCTAACTTCTGGAGGCAGTCAAAATGAGCCTTAGAATTCTTCCCTACCTTATTCCTGTGCTGAGATACAGGCTGCTCCAACCTGCTGTAAAATGCTTGATTTCGAGAGTGAGCGAAACTAATGAAAACATTGTTGGGGTAAAACCTAAAGGGAAAGACCTAGCACCAAATCCAATTTGCCATCTGATCTAACTTCTGGAGGCAGTCAAAATGAGCCTTAGAATTCTTCCCTACCTTATTCCTGTGCTGAGATACAGGCTGCTCCAACCTGCTGTAAAATGCTTGATTTCGAGAGTGAGCGAAACTAATGAAAACATTGTTGGGGTAAAACCTAAAGGGAAAGACCTAGCACCAAATCCAATTTGCCATCTGATCTAACTTCTGGAGGCAGTCAAAATGAGCCTTAGAATTCTTCCCTACCTTATTCCTGTGCTGAGATACAGGCTGCTCCAACCTGCTGTAAAATGCTTGATTTCGAGAGTGAGCGAAACTAATGAAAACATTGTTGGGGTAAAAACCTAAAGGGAAAGACCTAGCACCAAATCCAATTTGCCATCTGATCTAACTTCTGGAGGCAGTCAAAATGAGCCTTAGAATTCTTCCCTACCTTATTCCTGTGCTGAGATACAGGCTGCTCCAACCTGCTGTAAAATGCTTGATTTCGAGAGTGAGCGAAACTAATGAAAACATTGTTGGGGTAAAACCTAAAGGGAAAGACCTAGCACCAAATCCAATTTGCCATCTGATCTAACTTCTGGAGGCAGTCAAAATGAGCCTTAGAATTCTTCCCTACCTTATTCCTGTGCTGAGATACAGGCTGCTCCAACCTGCTGTAAAACGCTTGATTTCGAGAGTGAGCGAAACTAATGAAAACATTGTTGGGGTAAAACCTAAAGGGAAAGACCTAGCACCAAATCCAATTTGCCATCTGATCTAACTTCTGGAGGCAGTCAAAATGATCCTTAGAATTCTTCCCTACCTTATTCCTGTGCTGAGATACAGGCTGCTCCAACCTGCTGTAAAATGCTTGATTTCGAGAGTGAGCGAAACTAATGAAAACATTGTTGGGGTAAAACCTAAAGGGAAAGACCTAGCACCAAATCCAATTTGCCATCTGATCTAACTTCTGGAGGCAGTCAAAATGAGCCTTAGAATTCTTCCCTACCTTATTCCTGTGCTGAGATACAGGCTGCTCCAACCTGCTGTAAAATGCTTGATTTCGAGAGTGAGCGAAACTAATGAAAACATTGTTGGGGTAAAACCTAAAGGGAAAGACCTAGCACCAAATCCAATTTGCCATCTGATCTAACTTCTGGAGGCAGTCAAAATGAGCCTTAGAATTCTTCCCTACCTTATTCCTGTGCTGAGATACAGGCTGCTCCAACCTGCTGTAAAATGCTTGATTTCGAGAGTGAGCGAAACTAATGAAAACATTGTTGGGGTAAAACCTAAAGGGAAAGACCTAGCACCAAATCCAATTTGCCATCTGATCTAACTTCTGGAGGCAGTCAAAATGATCCTTAGAATTCTTCCCTACCTTATTCCTGTGCTGAGATACAGGCTGCTCCAACCTGCTGTAAAATGCTTGATTTCGAGAGTGAGCGAAACTAATGAAAACATTGTTGGGGTAAAACCTAAAGGGAAAGACCTAGCACCAAATCCAATTTGCCATCTGATCTAACTTCTGGAGGCAGTCAAAATGAGCCTTAGAATTCTTCCCTACCTTATTCCTGTGCTGAGATACAGGCTGCTCCAACCTGCTGTAAAATGCTTGATTTCGAGAGTGAGCGAAACTAATGAAAACATTGTTGGGGTAAAACCTAAAGGGAAAGACCTAGCACCAAATCCAATTTGCCATCTGATCTAACTTCTGGAGGCAGTCAAAATGAGCCTTAGAATTCTTCCCTACCCTTATTCCTGTGCTGAGATACAGGCTGCTCCAACCTGCTGTAAAATGCTTGATTTCGAGAGTGAGCGAAACTAATGAAAACATTGTTGGGGTAAAACCTAAAGGGAAAGACCTAGCACCAAATCCAATTTGCCATCTGATCTAACTTCTGGAGGCAGTCAAAATGAGCCTTAGAATTCTTCCCTACCTTATTCCTGTGCTGAGATACAGGCTGCTCCAACCTGCTGTAAAATGCTTGATTTCGAGAGTGAGCGAAACTAATGAAAACATTGTTGGGGTAAAACCTAAAGGGAAAGACCTAGCACCAAATCCAATTTGCCATCTGATCTAACTTCTGGAGGCAGTCAAAATGATCCTTAGAATTCTTCCCTACCTTATTCCTGTGCTGAGATACAGGCTGCTCCAACCTGCTGTAAAATGCTTGATTTCGAGAGTGAGCGAAACTAATGAAAACATTGTTGGGGTAAAACCTAAAGGGAAAGACCTAGCACCAAATCCAATTTGCCATCTGATCTAACTTCTGAAGGCAGTCAAAATGAGCCTTAGAATTCTTCCCTACCTTATTCCTGTGCTGAGATACAGGCTGCTCCAACCTGCTGTAAAATGCTTGATTTCGAGAGTGAGCGAAACTAATGAAAACATTGTTGGGGTAAAACCTAAAGGGAAAGACCTAGCACCAAATCCAATTTGCCATCTGATCTAACTTCTGGAGGCAGTCAAAATGAGCCTTAGAATTCTTCCCTACCTTATTCCTGTGCTGAGATACAGGCTGCTCCAACCTGCTGTAAAATGCTTGATTTCGAGAGTGAGCGAAACTAATGAAAACATTGTTGGGGTAAAACCTAAAGGGAAAGACCTAGCACCAAATCCAATTTGCCATCTGATCTAACTTCTGGAGGCAGTCAAAATGAGCCTTAGAATTCTTCCCTACCTTATTCCTGTGCTGAGATACAGGCTGCTCCAACCTGCTGTAAAATGCTTGATTTCGAGAGTGAGCGAAACTAATGAAAACATTGTTGGGGTAAAACCTAAAGGGAAAGACCTAGCACCAAATCCAATTTGCCATCTGATCTAACTTCTGGAGGCAGTCAAAATGATCCTTAGAATTCTTCCCTACCTTATTCCTGTGCTGAGATACAGGCTGCTCCAACCTGCTGTAAAATGCTTGATTTCGAGAGTGAGCGAAACTAATGAAAACATTGTTGGGGTAAAACCTAAAGGGAAAGACCTAGCACCAAATCCAATTTGCCATCTGATCTAACTTCTGGAGGCAGTCAAAATGAGCCTTAGAATTCTTCCCATACTTATTCCTGTGCTGAGATACAGGCTGCTCCAACCTGCTGTAAAATGCTTGATTTCGAGAGTGAGCGAAACTAATGAAAACATTGTTGGGGTAAAACCTAAAGGGAAAGACCTAGCACCAAATCCAATTTGCCATCTGATCTAACTTCTGGAGGCAGTCAAAATGAGCCTTAGAATTCTTCCCTACCTTATTCCTGTGCTGAGATACAGGCTGCTCCAACCTGCTGTAAAATGCTTGATTTCGAGAGTGAGCGAAACTAATGAAAACATTGTTGGGGTAAAACCTAAAGGGAAAGACCTAGCACCAAATCCAATTTGCCATCTGATCTAACTTCTGGAGGCAGTCAAAATGAGCCTTAGAATTCTTCCCTACCTTATTCCTGTGCTGAGATACAGGCTGCTCCAACCTGCTGTAAAATGCTTGATTTCGAGAGTGAGCGAAACTAATGAAAACATTGTTGGGGTAAAACCTAAAGGGAAAGACCTAGCACCAAATCCAATTTGCCATCTGATCTAACTTCTGGAGGCAGTCAAAATGAGCCTTAGAATTCTTCCCTACCTTATTCCTGTGCTGAGATACAGGCTGCTCCAACCTGCTGTAAAATGCTTGATTTCGAGAGTGAGCGAAACTAAT
This sequence comes from Melanerpes formicivorus, assembly GCF_026170545.1. Lineage (NCBI taxonomy): Eukaryota > Metazoa > Chordata > Aves > Piciformes > Picidae > Melanerpes > Melanerpes formicivorus. Next base: position 24,782 of record NW_027145061.1, read on the forward strand.
GAAAACATTGTTGGGGTAAAACCTAAAGGGAAAGACCTAGCACCAAATCCAATTTGCCATCTGATCTAACTTCTGGAGGCAGTCAAAATGAGCCTTAGAATTCTTCCCTACCTTATTCCTGTGCTGAGATACAGGCTGCTCCAACCTGCTGTAAAATGCTTGATTTCGAGAGTGAGCGAAACTAATGAAAACATTGTTGGGGTAAAACCTAAAGGGAAAGACCTAGCACCAAATCCAATTTGCCATCTGATCTAACTTCTGGAGGCAGTCAAAATGAGCCTTAGAATTCTTCCCTACCTTATTCCTGTGCTGAGATACAGGCTGCTCCAACCTGCTGTAAAATGCTTGATTTCGAGAGTGAGCGAAACTAATGAAAACATTGTTGGGGTAAAACCTAAAGGGAAAGACCTAGCACCAAATCCAATTTGCCATCTGATCTAACTTCTGGAGGCAGTCAAATGAGCCTTAGAATTCTTCCCTACCTTATTCCTGTGCTGAGATACAGGCTGCTCCAACCTGCTGTAAAATGCTTGATTTCGAGAGTGAGCGAAACTAATGAAAACATTGTTGGGGGTAAAACCTAAAGGGAAAGACCTAGCACCAAATCCAATTTGCCATCTGATCTAACTTCTGGAGGCAGTCAAAATGAGCCTTAGAATTCTTCCCTACCTTATTCCTGTGCTGAGATACAGGCTGCTCCAACCTGCTGTAAAATGCTTGATTTCGAGAGTGAGCGAAACTAATGAAAACATTGTTGGGGTAAAACCTAAAGGGAAAGACCTAGCACCAAATCCAATTTGCCATCTGATCTAACTTCTGGAGGCAGTCAAAATGAGCCTTAGAATTCTTCCCTACCTTATTCCTGTGCTGAGATACAGGCTGCTCCAACCTGCTGTAAAATGCTTGATTTCGAGAGTGAGCGAAACTAATGAAAACATTGTTGGGGTAAAAACCTAAAGGGAAAGACCTAGCACCAAATCCAATTTGCCATCTGATCTAACTTCTGGAGGCAGTCAAAATGAGCCTTAGAATTCTTCCCTACCTTATTCCTGTGCTGAGATACAGGCTGCTCCAACCTGCTGTAAAATGCTTGATTTCGAGAGTGAGCGAAACTAATGAAAACATTGTTGGGGTAAAACCTAAAGGGAAAGACCTAGCACCAAATCCAATTTGCCATCTGATCTAACTTCTGGAGGCAGTCAAAATGAGCCTTAGAATTCTTCCCTACCTTATTCCTGTGCTGAGATACAGGCTGCTCCAACCTGCTGTAAAATGCTTGATTTCGAGAGTGAGCGAAACTAATGAAAACATTGTTGGGGTAAAACCTAAAGGGAAAGACCTAGCACCAAATCCAATTTGCCATCTGATCTAACTTCTGGAGGCAGTCAAAATGAGCCTTAGAATTCTTCCCTACCTTATTCCTGTGCTGAGATACAGGCTGCTCCAACCTGCTGTAAAATGCTTGATTTCGAGAGTGAGCGAAACTAATGAAAACATTGTTGGGGTAAAACCTAAAGGGAAAGACCTAGCACCAAATCCAATTTGCCATCTGATCTAACTTCTGGAGGCAGTCAAAATGAGCCTTAGAATTCTTCCCTACCTTATTCCTGTGCTGAGATACAGGCTGCTCCAACCTGCTGTAAAATGCTTGATTTCGAGAGTGAGCGAAACTAATGAAAACATTGTTGGGGTAAAACCTAAAGGGAAAGACCTAGCACCAAATCCAATTTGCCATCTGATCTAACTTCTGGAGGCAGTCAAAATGATCCTTAGAATTCTTCCCTACCTTATTCCTGTGCTGAGATACAGGCTGCTCCAACCTGCTGTAAAATGCTTGATTTCGAGAGTGAGCGAAACTAATGAAAACATTGTTGGGGTAAAACCTAAAGGGAAAGACCTAGCACCAAATCCAATTTGCCATCTGATCTAACTTCTGGAGGCAGTCAAAATGAGCCTTAGAATTCTTCCCTACCTTATTCCTGTGCTGAGATACAGGCTGCTCCAACCTGCTGTAAAATGCTTGATTTCGAGAGTGAGCGAAACTAATGAAAACATTGTTGGGGTAAAACCTAAAGGGAAAGACCTAGCACCAAATCCAATTTGCCATCTGATCTAACTTCTGGAAGCAGTCAAAATGATCCTTAGAATTCTTCCCTACCTTATTCCTGTGCTGAGATACAGGCTGCTCCAACCTGCTGTAAAACGCTTGATTTCGAGAGTGAGCGAAACTAATGAAAAACATTGTTGGGGTAAAACCTAAAGGGAAAGACCTAGCACCAAATCCAATTTGCCATCTGATCTAACTTCTGGAGGCAGTCAAAATGAGCCTTAGAATTCTTCCCTACCTTATTCCTGTGCTGAGATACAGGCTGCTCCAACCTGCTGTAAAATGCTTGATTTCGAGAGTGAGCGAAACTAATGAAAACATTGTTGGGGTAAAACCTAAAGGGAAAGACCTAGCACCAAATCCAATTTGCCATCTGATCTAACTTCTGGAGGCAGTCAAAATGAGCCTTAGAATTCTTCCCTACCTTATTCCTGTGCTGAGATACAGGCTGCTCCAACCTGCTGTAAAATGCTTGATTTCGAGAGTGAGCGAAACTAATGAAAACATTGTTGGGGTAAAACCTAAAGGGAAAGACCTAGCACCAAATCCAATTTGCCATCTGATCTAACTTCTGGAGGCAGTCAAAATGAGCCTTAGAATTCTTCCCCTACCTTATTCCTGTGCTGAGATACAGGCTGCTCCAACCTGCTGTAAAATGCTTGATTTCGAGAGTGAGCGAAACTAATGAAAACATTGTTGGGGTAAAACCTAAAGGGAAAGACCTAGCACCAAATCCAATTTGCCATCTGATCTAACTTCTGGAGGCAGTCAAAATGAGCCTTAGAATTCTTCCCTACCTTATTCCTGTGCTGAGATACAGGCTGCTCCAACCTGCTGTAAAATGCTTGATTTCGAGAGTGAGCGAAACTAATGAAAACATTGTTGGGGTAAAACCTAAAGGGAAAGACCTAGCACCAAATCCAATTTGCCATCTGATCTAACTTCTGGAGGCAGTCAAAATGAGCCTTAGAATTCTTCCCTACCTTATTCCTGTGCTGAGATACAGGCTGCTCCAACCTGCCTGTAAAATGCTTGATTTCGAGAGTGAGCGAAACTAATGAAAACATTGTTGGGGTAAAACCTAAAGGGAAAGACCTAGCACCAAATCCAATTTGCCATCTGATCTAACTTCTGGAGGCAGTCAAAATGATCCTTAGAATTCTTCCCTACCTTATTCCTGTGCTGAGATACAGGCTGCTCCAACCTGCTGTAAAATGCTTGATTTCGAGAGTGAGCGAAACTAATGAAAACATTGTTGGGGTAAAACCTAAAGGGAAAGACCTAGCACCAAATCCAATTTGCCATCTGATCTAACTTCTGGAGGCAGTCAAAATGAGCCTTAGAATTCTTCCCTACCTTATTCCTGTGCTGAGATACAGGCTGCTCCAACCTGCTGTAAAATGCTTGATTTCGAGAGTGAGCGAAACTAATGAAAACATTGTTGGGGTAAAACCTAAAGGGAAAGACCTAGCACCAAATCCAATTTGCCATCTGATCTAACTTCTGGAGGCAGTCAAAATGAGCCTTAGAATTCTTCCCTACCTTATTCCTGTGCTGAGATACAGGCTGCTCCAACCTGCTGTAAAAATGCTTGATTTCGAGAGTGAGCGAAAC
>NW_027145062.1:0-28501 GCF_026170545.1 Melanerpes formicivorus
CTAACTTCTGGAGGCAGTCAAAATGATCCTTAGAATTCTTCCCTACCTTATTCCTGTGCTGAGATACAGGCTGCTCCAACCTGCTGTAAAATGCTTGATTTCGAGAGTGAGCGAAACTAATGAAAACATTGTTGGGGGTAAAACCTAAAGGGAAAGACCTAGCACCAAATCCAATTTGCCATCTGATCTAACTTCTGGAGGCAGTCAAAATGATCCTTAGAATTCTTCCCTACCTTATTCCTGTGCTGAGATACAGGCTGCTCCAACCTGCTGTAAAATGCTTGATTTCGAGAGTGAGCGAAACTAATGAAAACATTGTTGGGGTAAAACCTAAAGGGAAAGACCTAGCACCAAATCCAATTTGCCATCTGATCTAACTTCTGGAGGCAGTCAAAATGATCCTTAGAATTCTTCCCTACCTTATTCCTGTGCTGAGATACAGGCTGCTCCAACCTGCTGTAAAATGCTTGATTTCGAGAGCGAGCGAAACTAATGAAAACATTGTTGGGGTAAAACCTAAAGGGAAAGACCTAGCACCAAATCCAATTTGCCATCTGATCTAACTTCTGGAGGCAGTCAAAATGATCCTTAGAATTCTTCCCTACCTTATTCCTGTGCTGAGATACAGGCTGCTCCAACCTGCTGTAAAATGCTTGATTTCGAGAGTGAGCGAAACTAATGAAAACATTGTTGGGGTAAAACCTAAAGGGAAAGACCTAGCACCAAATCCAATTTGCCATCTGATCTAACTTCTGGAGGCAGTCAAAATGATCCTTAGAATTCTTCCCTACCTTATTCCTGTGCTGAGATACAGGCTGCTCCAACCTGCTGTAAAATGCTTGATTTCGAGAGTGAGCGAAACTAATGAAAACATTGTTGGGGTAAAACCTAAAGGGAAAGACCTAGCACCAAATCCAATTTGCCATCTGATCTAACTTCTGGAGGCAGTCAAAATGATCCTTAGAATTCTTCCCTACCTTATTCCTGTGCTGAGATACAGGCTGCTCCAACCTGCTGTAAAATGCTTGATTTCGAGAGTGAGCGAAACTAATGAAAACATTGTTGGGGTAAAACCTAAAGGGAAAGACCTAGCACCAAATCCAATTTGCCATCTGATCTAACTTCTGGAGGCAGTCAAAATGATCCTTAGAATTCTTCCCTACCTTATTCCTGTGCTGAGATACAGGCTGCTCCAACCTGCTGTAAAATGCTTGATTTCGAGAGTGAGCGAAACTAATGAAAACATTGTTGGGGTAAAACCTAAAGGGAAAGACCTAGCACCAAATCCAATTTGCCATCTGATCTAACTTCTGGAGGCAGTCAAAATGATCCTTAGAATTCTTCCCTACCTTATTCCTGTGCTGAGATACAGGCTGCTCCAACCTGCTGTAAAATGCTTGATTTCGAGAGTGAGCGAAACTAATGAAAACATTGTTGGGGTAAAACCTAAGGGAAAGACCTAGCACCAAAATCCAATTTGCCATCTGATCTAACTTCTGGAGGCAGTCAAAATGATCCTTAGAATTCTTCCCTACCTTATTCCTGTGCTGAGATACAGGCTGCTCCAACCTGCTGTAAAATGCTTGATTTCGAGAGTGAGCGAAAACTAATGAAAACATTGTTGGGGTAAAACCTAAAGGGAAAGACCTAGCACCAAATCCAATTTGCCATCTGATCTAACTTCTGGAGGCAGTCAAAATGATCCTTAGAATTCTTCCCTACCTTATTCCTGTGTTGAGATACAGGCTGCTCCAACCTGCTGTAAAATGCTTGATTTTGAGAGTGAGCGAAACTAATGAAAACATTGTTGGGGTAAAACCTAAAGGGAAAGACCTAGCACCAAATCCAATTTGCCATCTGATCTAACTTCTGGAGGCAGTCAAAATGATCCTTAGAATTCTTCCCTACCTTATTCCTGTGCTGAGATACAGGCTGCTCCAACCTGCTGTAAAATGCTTGATTTCGAGAGTGAGCGAAAACTAATGAAAACATTGTTGGGGTAAAACCTAAAGGGAAAGACCTAGCACCAAATCCAATTTGCCATCTGATCTAACTTCTGGAGGCAGTCAAAATGATCCTTAGAATTCTTCCCTACCTTATTCCTGTGCTGAGATACAGGCTGCTCCAACCTGCTGTAAAATGCTTGATTTCGAGAGTGAGCGAAACTAATGAAAACATTGTTGGGGTAAAACCTAAAGGGAAAGACCTAGCACCAAATTCCATTGGCCATCTGATCTAACTTCTGGAGGCAGTCAAAATGATCCTTAGAATTCTTCCCTACCTTATTCCTGTGCTGAGATACAGGCTGCTCCAACCTGCTGTAAAATGCTTGATTTCGAGAGTGAGCGAAACTAATGAAAACATTGTTGGGGTAAAACCTAAAGGGAAAGACCTAGCACCAAATCCAATTTGCCATCTGATCTAACTTCTGGAGGCAGTCAAAATGATCCTTAGAATTCTTCCCTACCTTATTCCTGTGCTGAGATACAGGCTGCTCCAACCTGCTGTAAAATGCTTGATTTCGAGAGTGAGCGAAACTAATGAAAACATTGTTGGGGTAAAACCTAAAGGGAAAGACCTAGCACCAAATCCAATTTGCCATCTGATCTAACTTCTGGAGGCAGTCAAAATGATCCTTAGAATTCTTCCCTACCTTATTCCTGTGCTGAGATACAGGCTGCTCCAACCTGCTGTAAAATGCTTGATTTCGAGAGTGAGCGAAACTAATGAAAACATTGTTGGGGTAAAACCTAAAGGGAAAGACCTAGCACCAAATCCAATTTGCCATCTGATCTAACTTCTGGAGGCAGTCAAAATGATCCTTAGAATTCTTCCCTACCTTATTCCTGTGCTGAGATACAGGCTGCTCCAACCTGCTGTAAAATGCTTGATTTCGAGAGTGAGCGAAACTAATGAAAACATTGTTGGGGGTAAAACCTAAAGGGAAAGACCTAGCACCAAATCCAATTTGCCATCTGATCTAACTTCTGGAGGCAGTCAAAATGATCCTTAGAATTCTTCCCTACCTTATTCCTGTGCTGAGATACAGGCTGCTCCAACCTGCTGTAAAATGCTTGATTTTGAGAGTGAGCGAAACTAATGAAAACATTGTTGGGGTAAAACCTAAAGGGAAAGACCTAGTACCAAATCCAATTTGCCATCTGATCTAACTTCTGGAGGCAGTCAAAATGATCCTTAGAATTCTTCCCTACCTTATTCCTGTGCTGAGATACAGGCTGCTCCAACCTGCTGTAAAATGCTTGATTTCGAGAGTGAGCGAAACTAATGAAAACATTGTTGGGGTAAAACCTAAAGGGAAAGACCTAGCACCAAATCCAATTTGCCATCTGATCTAACTTCTGGAGGCAGTCAAAATGAGTATTTGAATTCTTCCCTACCTTATTCCTGTGCTGAGATACAGGCTGCTCCAACCTGCTGTAAAATGCTTGATTTCGAGAGTGAGCGAAACTAATGAAAAACATTGTTGGGGTAAAACCTAAAGGGAAAGACCTAGCACCAAATCCAATTTGCCATCTGATCTAACTTCTGGAGGCAGTCAAAATGATCCTTAGAATTCTTCCCTACCTTATTCCTGTGCTGAGATACAGGCTGCTCCAACCTGCTGTAAAATGCTTGATTTCGAGAGTGAGCGAAACTAATGAAAACATTGTTGGGGTAAAACCTAAAGGGAAAGACCTAGCACCAAATCCAATTTGCCATCTGATCTAACTTCTGGAGGCAGTCAAAATGATCCTTAGAATTCTTCCCTACCTTATTCCTGTGCTGAGATACAGGCTGCTCCAACCTGCTGTAAAATGCTTGATTTCGAGAGTGAGCGAAACTAATGAAAACATTGTTGGGGTAAAACCTAAAGGGAAAGACCTAGCACCAAATCCAATTTGCCATCTGATCTAACTTCTGGAGGCAGTCAAAATGATCCTTAGAATTCTTCCCTACCTTATTCCTGTGCTGAGATACAGGCTGCTCCAACCTGCTGTAAAATGCTTGATTTCGAGAGTGAGCGAAACTAATGAAAACATTGTTGGGGTAAAACCTAAAGGGAAAGACCTAGCACCAAATCCAATTTGCCATCTGATCTAACTTCTGGAGGCAGTCAAAATGATCCTTAGAATTCTTCCCTACCTTATTCCTTCGCCTGAGATACAGGCTGCTCCAACCTGCTGTAAAATGCTTGATTTCGAGAGCGAGCGAAACTAATGAAAACATTGTTGGGGTAAAACCTAAAGGGAAAGACCTAGCACCAAATCCAATTTGCCATCTGATCTAACTTCTGGAGGCAGTCAAAATGATCCTTAGAATTCTTCCCTACCTTGTTCCTGTGCTGAGATACAGGCTGCTCCAACCTGCTGTAAAATGCTTGATTTCGAGAGTGAGCGAAACTAATGAAAACATTGTTGGGGTAAAACCTAAAGGGAAAGACCTAGCACCAAATCCAATTTGCCATCTGATCTAACTTCTGGAGGCAGTCAAAATGATCCTTAGAATTCTTCCCTACCTTATTCCTGTGCTGAGATACAGGCTGCTCCAACCTGCTGTAAAATGCTTGATTTCGAGAGTGAGCGAAACTAATGAAAACATTGTTGGGGTAAAACCTAAAGGGAAAGACCTAGCACCAAATCCAATTTGCCATCTGATCTAACTTCTGGTGGCAGTCAAAATGATCCTTAGAATTCTTCCCTACCTTATTCCTGTGCTGAGATACAGGCTGCTCCAACCTGCTGTAAAATGCTTGATTTCGAGAGTGAGCGAAACTAATGAAAACATTGTTGGGGGTAAAACCTAAAGGGAAAGACCTAGCACCAAATCCAATTTGCCATCTGATCTAACTTCTGGAGGCAGTCAAAATGATCCTTAGAATTCTTCCCTACCTTATTCCTGTGCTGAGATACAGGCTGCTCCAACCTGCTGTAAAATGCTTCATTTCGAGAGCGAGCGAAACTAATGAAAACATTGTTGGGGTAAAACCTAAAGGGAAAGACCTAGCACCAAATCCAATTTGCCATCTGATCTAACTTCTGGAGGCAGTCAAAATGATCCTTAGAATTCTTCCCTACCTTATTCCTGTGCTGAGATACAGGCTGCTCCAACCTGCTGTAAAATGCTTGATTTCGAGAGTGAGCGAAACTAATGAAAACATTGTTGGGGTAAAACCTAAAGGGAAAGGACCTAGCACCAAATCCAATTTGCCATCTGATCTAACTTCTGGAGGCAGTCAAAATGATCCTTAGAATTCTTCCCTACCTTATTCCTGTGCTGAGATACAGGCTGCTCCAACCTGCTGAAAAATGCTTGATTTCGAGAGTGAGCGAAACTAATGAAAACATTGTTGGGGTAAAACCTAAAGGGAAAGACCTAGCACCAAATCCAATTTGCCATCTGATCTAACTTCTGGAGGCAGTCAAAATGATCCTTAGAATTCTTCCCTACCTTATTCCTGTGCTGAGATACAGGCTGCTCCAACCTGCTGTAAAATGCTTGATTTCGAGAGCGAGCGAAACTAATGAAAACATTGTTGGGGTAAAACCTAAAGGGAAAGACCTAGCACCAAATCCAATTTGCCATCTGATCTAACTTCTGGAGGCAGTCAAAATGATCCTTAGAATTCTTCCCTACCTTGTTCCTGTGCTGAGATACAGGCTGCTCCAACCTGCTGTAAAATGCTTGATTTCGAGAGTGAGCGAAACTAATGAAAACATTGTTGGGGTAAAACCTAAAGGGAAAGACCTAGCACCAAATCCAATTTGCCATCTGATCTAACTTCTGGAGGCAGTCAAAATGATCCTTAGAATTCTTCCCTACCTTATTCCTGTGCTGAGATACAGGCTGCTCCAACCTGCTGTAAAATGCTTGATTTCGAGAGTGAGCGAAACTAATGAAAACATTGTTGGGGTAAAACCTAAAGGGAAAGACCTAGCACCAAATCCAATTTGCCATCTGATCTAACTTCTGGAGGCAGTCAAAATGATCCTTAGAATTCTTCCCTACCTTATTCCTGTGCTGAGATACAGGCTGCTCCAACCTGCTGTAAAATGCTTGATTTCGAGAGTGAGCAAAACTAATGAAAACATTGTTGGGGTAAAACCTAAAGGGAAAGACCTAGCACCAAATCCAATTTGCCATCTGATCTAACTTCTGGAGGCAGTCAAAATGATCCTTAGAATTCTTCCCTACCTTATTCCTGTGCTGAGATACAGGCTGCTCCAACCTGCTGTAAAATGCTTGATTTCGAGAGTGAGCGAAACTAATGAAAACATTGTTGGGGTAAAACCTAAAGGGAAAGACCTAGCACCAAATCCAATTTGCCATCTGATCTAACTTCTGGAGGCAGTCAAAATGATCCTTAGAATTCTTCCCTACCTTATTCCTGTGCTGAGATACAGGCTGCTCCAACCTGCTATAAAATGCTTGATTTCGAGAGTGAGCGAAACTAATGAAAACATTGTTGGGGTAAAACCTAAAGGGAAAGACCTAGCACCAAATCCAATTTGCCATCTGATCTAACTTCTGGAGGCAGTCAAAATGATCCTTAGAATTCTTCCCTACCTTATTCCTGTGCTGAGATACAGGCTGCTCCAACCTGCTGTAAAATGCTTGATTTCGAGAGTGAGCGAAACTAATGAAAACATTGTTGGGGTAAAACCTAAAGGGAAAGACCTAGCACCAAATCCAATTTGCCATCTGATCTAACTTCTGGAGGCAGTCAAAATGATCCTTAGAATTCTTCCCTACCTTATTCCTGTGCTGAGATACAGGCTGCTCCAACCTGCTGTAAAATGCTTGATTTCGAGAGTGAGCGAAACTAATGAAAACATTGTTGGGGTAAAACCTAAAGGGAAAGACCTAGCACCAAATCCAATTTGCCATCTGATCTAACTTCTGGAGGCAGTCAAAATGATCCTTAGAATTCTTCCCTACCTTATTCCTGTGCTGAGATACAGGCTGCTCCAACCTGCTGTAAAATGCTTCATTTCGAGAGCGAGCGAAACTAATGAAAACATTGTTGGGGTAAAACCTAAAGGGAAAGACCTAGCAACCAAATCCAATTTGCCATCTGATCTAACTTCTGGAGGCAGTCAAAATGATCCTTAGAATTCTTCCCTACCTTATTCCTGTGCTGAGATACAGGCTGCTCCAACCTGCTGTAAAATGCTTGATTTCGAGAGTGAGCGAAACTAATGAAAACATTGTTGGGGTAAAACCTAAAGGGAAAGACCTAGCACCAAATCCAATTTGCCATCTGATCTAACTTCTGGAGGCAGTCAAAATGATCCTTAGAATTCTTCCCTACCTTATTCCTGTGCTGAGATACAGGCTGCTCCAACCTGCTGTAAAATGCTTGATTTCGAGAGTGAGCGAAACTAATGAAAACATTGTTGGGGTAAAACCTAAAGGGAAAGACCTAGCACCAAATCCAATTTGCCATCTGATCTAACTTCTGGAGGCAGTCAAAATGATCCTTAGAATTCTTCCCTACCTTATTCCTGTGCTGAGATACAGGCTGCTCCAACCTGCTGTAAAAATGCTTGATTTCGAGAGTGAGCGAAAACTAATGAAAACATTGTTGGGGTAAAACCTAAAGGGAAAGACCTAGCACCAAATCCAATTTGCCATCTGATCTAACTTCTGGAGGCAGTCAAAATGATCCTTAGAATTCTTCCCCTACCTTATTCCTGTGCTGAGATACAGGCTGCTCCAACCTGCTGTAAAATGCTTGATTTCGAGAGTGAGCGAAACTAATGAAAACATTGTTGGGGTAAAACCTAAAGGGAAAGACCTAGCACCAAATCCAATTTGCCATCTGATCTAACTTCTGGAGGCAGTCAAAATGATCCTTAGAATTCTTCCCTACCTTATTCCTGTGCTGAGATACAGGCTGCTCCAACCTGCTGTAAAATGCTTGATTTCGAGAGTGAGCGAAACTAATGAAAACATTGTTGGGGTAAAACCTAAAGGGAAAGACCTAGCACCAAATCCAATTTGCCATCTGATCTAACTTCTGGAGGCAGTCAAAATGATCCTTAGAATTCTTCCCTACCTTATTCCTGTGCTGAGATACAGGCTGCTCCAACCTGCTGTAAAATGCTTGATTTCGAGAGTGAGCGAAACTAATGAAAACATTGTTGGGGTAAAACCTAAAGGGAAAGACCTAGCACCAAATCCAATTTGCCATCTGATCTAACTTCTGGAGGCAGTCAAAATGATCCTTAGAATTCTTCCCTACCTTATTCCTGTGCTGAGATACAGGCTGCTCCAACCTGCTGTAAAATGCTTGATTTCGAGAGTGAGCGAAACTAATGAAAACATTGTTGGGGTAAAACCTAAAGGGAAAGACCTAGCACCAAATCCAATTTGCCATCTGATCTAACTTCTGGAGGCAGTCAAAATGATCCTTAGAATTCTTCCCTACCTTATTCCTGTGCTGAGATACAGGCTGCTCCAACCTGCTGTAAAATGCTTGATTTCGAGAGTGAGCGAAACTAATGAAAACATTGTTGGGGTAAAACCTAAAGGGAAAGACCTAGCACCCAAATCCAATTTGCCATCTGATCTAACTTCTGGAGGCAGTCAAAATGATCCTTAGAATTCTTCCCTACCTTATTCCTGTGCTGAGATACAGGCTGCTCCAACCTGCTGTAAAATGCTTCATTTCGAGAGCGAGCGAAACTAATGAAAACATTGTTGGGGGTAAAACCTAAAGGGAAAGACCTAGCACCAAATCCAATTTGCCATCTGATCTAACTTCTGGAGGCAGTCAAAATGATCCTTAGAATTCTTCCCTACCTTATTCCTGTGCTGAGATACAGGCTGCTCCAACCTGCTGTAAAATGCTTGATTTCGAGAGTGAGCGAAACTAATGAAAACATTGTTGGGGTAAAAACCTAAAGGGAAAGACCTAGCACCAAATCCAATTTGCCATCTGATCTAACTTCTGGAGGCAGTCAAAATGATCCTTAGAATTCTTCCCTACCTTATTCCTGTGCTGAGATACAGGCTGCTCCAACCTGCTGTAAAATGCTTGATTTCGAGAGTGAGCGAAACTAATGAAAACATTGTTGGGGTAAAACCTAAAGGGAAAGACCTAGCACCAAATCCAATTTGCCATCTGATCTAACTTCTGGAGGCAGTCAAAATGATCCTTAGAATTCTTCCCTACCTTATTCCTGTGCTGAGATACAGGCTGCTCCAACCTGCTGTAAAATGCTTCATTTCGAGAGCGAGCGAAACTAATGAAAACATTGTTGGGGTAAAACCTAAAGGGAAAGACCTAGCACCAAATCCAATTTGCCATCTGATCTAACTTCTGGAGGCAGTCAAAATGATCCTTAGAATTCTTCCACCTTATTCCTGTGCTGAGATACAGGCTGCTCCAACCTGCTGTAAAATGCTTGATTTCGAGAGTGAGCGAAACTAATGAAAACATTGTTGGGGTAAAACCTAAAGGGAAAGACCTAGCACCAAATCCAATTTGCCATCTGATCTAACTTCTGGAGGCAGTCAAAATGATCCTTAGAATTCTTCCCTACCTTATTCCTGTGCTGAGATACAGGCTGCTCCAACCTGCTGTAAAATGCTTGATTTCGAGAGTGAGCGAAACTAATGAAAACATTGTTGGGGTAAAACCTAAAGGGAAAGACCTAGCACCAAATCCAATTTGCCATCTGATCTAACTTCTGGAGGCAGTCAAAATGATCCTTAGAATTCTTCCCTACCTTATTCCTGTGCTGAGATACAGGCTGCTCCAACCTGCTGTAAAATGCTTGATTTCGAGAGTGAGCGAAACTAATGAAAACATTGTTGGGGTAAAACCTAAAGGGAAAGACCTAGCACCAAATCCAATTTGCCATCTGATCTAACTTCTGGAGGCAGTCAAAATGAGCCTTAGAATTCTTCCCTACCCCTTATTCCTGTGCTGAGATACAGGCTGCTCCAACCTGCTGTAAAATGCTTGATTTCGAGAGTGAGCGAAACTAATGAAAACATTGTTGGGGTAAAACCTAAAGGGAAAGACCTAGCACCAAATCCAATTTGCCATCTGATCTAACTTCTGGAGGCAGTCAAAATGATCCTTAGAATTCTTCCCTACCTTATTCCTGTGCTGAGATACAGGCTGCTCCAACCTGCTGTAAAATGCTTGATTTCGAGAGTGAGCGAAACTAATGAAAACATTGTTGGGGTAAAACCTAAAGGGAAAGACCTAGCACCAAATCCAATTTGCCATCTGATCTAACTTCTGGAGGCAGTCAAAATGATCCTTAGAATTCTTCCCTACCTTATTCCTGTGCTGAGATACAGGCTGCTCCAACCTGCTGTAAAATGCTTGATTTCGAGAGTGAGCGAAACTAATGAAAACATTGTTGGGGTAAAACCTAAAGGGAAAGACCTAGCACCAAATCCAATTTGCCATCTGATCTAACTTCTGGAGGCAGTCAAAATGATCCTTAGAATTCTTCCCTACCTTATTCCTGTGCTGAGATACAGGCTGCTCCAACCTGCTGTAAAATGCTTGATTTCGAGAGTGAGCGAAACTAATGAAAACATTGTTGGGGTAAAACCTAAAGGGAAAGACCTAGCACCAAATCCAATTTGCCATCTGATCTAACTTCTGGAGGCAGTCAAAATGATCCTTAGAATTCTTCCCTACCTTATTCCTGTGCTGAGATACAGGCTGCTCCAACCTGCTGTAAAATGCTTGATTTCGAGAGTGAGCGAAACTAATGAAAACATTGTTGGGGTAAAACCTAAAGGGAAAGACCTAGCACCAAATCCAATTTGCCATCTGATCTAACTTCTGGAGGCAGTCAAAATGATCCTTAGAATTCTTCCCTACCTTATTCCTGTGCTGAGATACAGGCTGCTCCAACCTGCTGTAAAATGCTTCATTTCGAGAGCGAGCGAAACTAATGAAAACATTGTTGGGGTAAAACCTAAAGGGAAAGACCTAGCACCAAATCCAATTTGCCATCTGATCTAACTTCTGGAGGCAGTCAAAATGATCCTTAGAATTCTTCCCTACCTTATTCCTGTGCTGAGATACAGGCTGCTCCAACCTGCTGTAAAATGCTTGATTTCGAGAGTGAGCGAAACTAATGAAAACATTGTTGGGGTAAAACCTAAAGGGAAAGACCTAGCACCAAATCCAATTTGCCATCTGATCTAACTTCTGGAGGCAGTCAAAATGATCCTTAGAATTCTTCCCTACCTTATTCCTGTGCTGAGATACAGGCTGCTCCAACCTGCTGTAAAATGCTTGATTTCGAGAGTGAGCGAAACTAATGAAAACATTGTTGGGGTAAAACCTAAAGGGAAAGACCTAGCACCAAATCCAATTTGCCATCTGATCTAACTTCTGGAGGCAGTCAAAATGATCCTTAGAATTCTTCCCTACCTTATTCCTGTGCTGAGATACAGGCTGCTCCAACCTGCTGTAAAATGCTTGATTTCGAGAGTGAGCGAAACTAATGAAAACATTGTTGGGGTAAAACCTAAAGGGAAAGACCTAGCACCAAATCCAATTTGCCATCTGATCTAACTTCTGGAGGCAGTCAAAATGATCCTTAGAATTCTTCCCTACCTTATTCCTGTGCTGAGATACAGGCTGCTCCAACCTGCTATAAAATGCTTGATTTCGAGAGTGAGCGAAACTAATGAAAACATTGTTGGGGGTAAAACCTAAAGGGAAAGACCTAGCACCAAATCCAATTTGCCATCTGATCTAACTTCTGGAGGCAGTCAAAATGATCCTTAGAATTCTTCCCTACCTTATTCCTGTGCTGAGATACAGGCTGCTCCAACCTGCTGTAAAATGCTTGATTTCGAGAGTGAGCGAAACTAATGAAAACATTGTTGGGGTAAAACCTAAAGGGAAAGACCTAGCACCAAATCCAATTTGCCATCTGATCTAACTTCTGGAGGCAGTCAAAATGATCCTTAGAATTCTTCCCTACCTTATTCCTGTGCTGAGATACAGGCTGCTCCAACCCTGCTGTAAAATGCTTGATTTCGAGAGTGAGCGAAACTAATGAAAACATTGTTGGGGTAAAACCTAAAGGGAAAGACCTAGCACCAAATCCAATTTGCCATCTGATCTAACTTCTGGAGGCAGTCAAAATGATCCTTAGAATTCTTCCCTACCTTATTCCTGTGCTGAGATACAGGCTGCTCCAACCTGCTGTAAAATGCTTGATTTCGAGAGTGAGCGAAACTAATGAAAACATTGTTGGGGTAAAACCTAAAGGGAAAGACCTAGCACCAAATCCAATTTGCCATCTGATCTAACTTCTGGAGGCAGTCAAAATGATCCTTAGAATTCTTCCCTACCTTATTCCTGTGCTGAGATACAGGCTGCTCCAACCTGCTGTAAAATGCTTGATTTCGAGAGTGAGCGAAACTAATGAAAACATTGTTGGGGTAAAACCTAAAGGGAAAGACCTAGCACCAAATCCAATTTGCCATCTGATCTAACTTCTGGAGGCAGTCAAAATGATCCTTAGAATTCTTCCCTACCTTATTCCTGTGCTGAGATACAGGCTGCTCCAACCTGCTGTAAAATGCTTGATTTCGAGAGTGAGCGAAACTAATGAAAACATTGTTGGGGTAAAACCTAAAGGGAAAGACCTAGCACCAAATCCAATTTGCCATCTGATCTAACTTCTGGAGGCAGTCAAAATGATCCTTAGAATTCTTCCCTACCTTATTCCTGTGCTGAGATACAGGCTGCTCCAACCTGCTGTAAAATGCTTGATTTCGAGAGTGAGCGAAACTAATGAAAACATTGTTGGGGTAAAACCTAAAGGGAAAGACCTAGCACCAAATCCAATTTGCCATCTGATCTAACTTCTGGAGGCAGTCAAAATGATCCTTAGAATTCTTCCCTACCTTATTCCTGTGCTGAGATACAGGCTGCTCCAACCTGCTGTAAAATGCTTGATTTCGAGAGTGAGCGAAACTAATGAAAACATTGTTGGGGTAAAACCTAAAGGGAAAGACCTAGCACCAAATCCAATTTGCCATCTGATCTAACTTCTGGAGGCAGTCAAAATGATCCTTAGAATTCTTCCCTACCTTATTCCTGTGCTGAGATACAGGCTGCTCCAACCTGCTGTAAAATGCTTGATTTCGAGAGTGAGCGAAACTAATGAAACCATTGCTGGGGTAAAACCTAAAGGGAAAGACCTAGCACCAAATCCAATTTGCCATCTGATCTAACTTCTGGAGGCAGTCAAAATGATCCTTAGAATTCTTCCCTACCTTATTCCTGTGCTGAGATACAGGCTGCTCCAACCTGCTGTAAAATGCTTGATTTCGAGAGTGAGCGAAACTAATGAAAACATTGTTGGGGTAAAACCTAAAGGGAAAGACCTAGCACCAAATTCCATTGGCCATCTGATCTAACTTCTGGAGGCAGTCAAAATGATCCTTAGAATTCTTCCCTACCTTATTCCTGTGCTGAGATACAGGCTGCTCCAACCTGCTGTAAAATGCTTGATTTCGAGAGTGAGCGAAACTAATGAAAACATTGTTGGGGTAAAACCTAAAGGGAAAGACCTAGCACCAAATCCAATTTGCCATCTGATCTAACTTCTGGAGGCAGTCAAAATGATCCTTAGAATTCTTCCCTACCTTATTCCTGTGCTGAGATACAGGCTGCTCCAACCTGCTGTAAAATGCTTGATTTCGAGAGTGAGCGAAACTAATGAAAACATTGTTGGGGTAAAACCTAAAGGGAAAGACCTAGCACCAAATCCAATTTGCCATCTGATCTAACTTCTGGAGGCAGTCAAAATGATCCTTAGAATTCTTCCCTACCTTATTCCTGTGCTGAGATACAGGCTGCTCCAACCTGCTGTAAAATGCTTGATTTCGAGAGTGAGCGAAACTAATGAAAACATTGTTGGGGTAAAACCTAAAGGGAAAGACCTAGCACCAAATCCAATTTGCCATCTGATCTAACTTCTGGAGGCAGTCAAAATGATCCTTAGAATTCTTCCCTACCTTATTCCTGTGCTGAGATACAGGCTGCTCCAACCTGCTGTAAAATGCTTGATTTCGAGAGTGAGCGAAACTAATGAAAACATTGTTGGGGTAAAACCTAAAGGGAAAGACCTAGCACCAAATCCAATTTGCCATCTGATCTAACTTCTGGAGGCAGTCAAAATGAGCCTTAGAATTCTTCCCTACCTTATTCCTGTGCTGAGATACAGGCTGCTCCAACCTGCTGTAAAATGCTTGATTTCGAGAGTGAGCGAAACTAATGAAAAACATTGTTGGGGTAAAACCTAAAGGGAAAGACCTAGCACCAAATCCAATTTGCCATCTGATCTAACTTCTGGAGGCAGTCAAAATGATCCTTAGAATTCTTCCCTACCTTATTCCTGTGCTGAGATACAGGCTGCTCCAACCTGCTGTAAAATGCTTGATTTCGAGAGTGAGCGAAACTAATGAAAACATTGTTGGGGTAAAACCTAAAGGGAAAGACCTAGCACCAAATCCAATTTGCCATCTGATCTAACTTCTGGAGGCAGTCAAAATGATCCTTAGAATTCTTCCCTACCTTATTCCTGTGCTGAGATACAGGCTGCTCCAACCTGCTGTAAAATGCTTGATTTCGAGAGTGAGCGAAACTAATGAAAACATTGTTGGGGTAAAACCTAAAGGGAAAGACCTAGCACCAAATCCAATTTGCCATCTGATCTAACTTCTGGAGGCAGTCAAAATGATCCTTAGAATTCTTCCCTACCTTATTCCTGTGCTGAGATACAGGCTGCTCCAACCTGCTGTAAAATGCTTGATTTCGAGAGTGAGCGAAACTAATGAAAACATTGTTGGGGGTAAAACCTAAAGGGAAAGACCTAGCACCAAATCCAATTTGCCATCTGATCTAACTTCTGGAGGCAGTCAAAATGATCCTTAGAATTCTTCCCTACCTTATTCCTGTGCTGAGATACAGGCTGCTCCAACCTGCTGTAAAATGCTTGATTTCGAGAGTGAGCGAAACTAATGAAAACATTGTTGGGGTAAAACCTAAAGGGAAAGACCTAGCACCAAATCCAATTTGCCATCTGATCTAACTTCTGGAGGCAGTCAAAATGATCCTTAGAATTCTTCCCTACCTTATTCCTGTGCTGAGATACAGGCTGCTCCAACCTGCTGTAAAATGCTTGATTTCGAGAGCGAGCGAAACTAATGAAAACATTGTTGGGGTAAAACCTAAAGGGAAAGACCTAGCACCAAATCCAATTTGCCATCTGATCTAACTTCTGGAGGCAGTCAAAATGATCCTTAGAATTCTTCCCTACCTTATTCCTGTGCTGAGATACAGGCTGCTCCAACCTGCTGTAAAATGCTTGATTTCGAGAGTGAGCGAAACTAATGAAAACATTGTTGGGGTAAAACCTAAAGGGAAAGACCTAGCACCAAATCCAATTTGCCATCTGATCTAACTTCTGGAGGCAGTCAAAATGATCCTTAGAATTCTTCCCTACCTTATTCCTGTGCTGAGATACAGGCTGCTCCAACCTGCTGTAAAATGCTGATTTCGAGAGTGAGCGAAACTAATGAAAACATTGTTGGGGTAAAACCTAAAGGGAAAGACCTAGCACCAAATCCAATTTGCCATCTGATCTAACTTCTGGAGGCAGTCAAAATGATCCTTAGAATTCTTCCCTACCTTATTCCTGTGCTGAGATACAGGCTGCTCCAACCTGCTGTAAAATGCTTCATTTCGAGAGCGAGCGAAACTAATGAAAACATTGTTGGGGTAAAACCTAAAGGGAAAGACCTAGCACCAAATCCAATTTGCCATCTGATCTAACTTCTGGAGGCAGTCAAAATGATCCTTAGAATTCTTCCCTACCTTATTCCTGTGCTGAGATACAGGCTGCTCCAACCTGCTGTAAAATGCTTGATTTCGAGAGTGAGCGAAACTAATGAAAACATTGTTGGGGTAAAACCTAAAGGGAAAGACCTAGCACCAAATCCAATTTGCCATCTGATCTAACTTCTGGAGGCAGTCAAAATGATCCTTAGAATTCTTCCCTACCTTATTCCTGTGCTGAGATACAGGCTGCTCCAACCTGCTGTAAAATGCTTGATTTCGAGAGTGAGCGAAACTAATGAAAACATTGTTGGGGTAAAACCTAAAGGGAAAGACCTAGCACCAAATCCAATTTGCCATCTGATCTAACTTCTGGAGGCAGTCAAAATGATCCTTAGAATTCTTCCCTACCTTATTCCTGTGCTGAGATACAGGCTGCTCCAACCTGCTGTAAAATGCTTGATTTCGAGAGTGAGCGAAACTAATGAAAACATTGTTGGGGTAAAACCTAAAGGGAAAGACCTAGCACCAAATCCAATTTGCCATCTGATCTAACTTCTGGAGGCAGTCAAAATGAGCCTTAGAATTCTTCCCTACCTTATTCCTGTGCTGAGATACAGGCTGCTCCAACCTGCTGTAAAATGCTTGATTTCGAGAGTGAGCGAAACTAATGAAAACATTGTTGGGGTAAAACCTAAAGGGAAAGACCTAGCACCAAATCCAATTTGCCATCTGATCTAACTTCTGGAGGCAGTCAAAATGATCCTTAGAATTCTTCCCTACCTTATTCCTGTGCTGAGATACAGGCTGCTCCAACCTGCTGTAAAATGCTTGATTTCGAGAGTGAGCGAAACTAATGAAAACATTGTTGGGGTAAAACCTAAAGGGAAAGACCTAGCACCAAATCCAATTTGCCATCTGATCTAACTTCTGGAGGCAGTCAAAATGATCCTTAGAATTCTTCCCTACCTTATTCCTGTGCTGAGATACAGGCTGCTCCAACCTGCTGTAAAATGCTTGATTTCGAGAGTGAGCGAAACTAATGAAAACATTGTTGGGGTAAAACCTAAAGGGAAAGACCTAGCACCAAATCCAATTTGCCATCTGATCTAACTTCTGGAGGCAGTCAAAATGATCCTTAGAATTCTTCCCTACCTTATTCCTGTGCTGAGATACAGGCTGCTCCAACCTGCTGTAAAATGCTTGATTTCGAGAGTGAGCGAAACTAATGAAAACATTGTTGGGGTAAAACCTAAAGGGAAAGACCTAGCACCAAATCCAATTTGCCATCTGATCTAACTTCTGGAGGCAGTCAAAATGATCCTTAGAATTCTTCCCTACCTTATTCCTGTGCTGAGATACAGGCTGCTCCAACCTGCTGTAAAATGCTTGATTTCGAGAGTGAGCGAAACTAATGAAAACATTGTTGGGGTAAAACCTAAAGGGAAAGACCTAGCACCAAATCCAATTTGCCATCTGATCTAACTTCTGGAGGCAGTCAAAATGATCCTTAGAATTCTTCCCTACCTTATTCCTGTGCTGAGATACAGGCTGCTCCAACCTGCTGTAAAATGCTTCATTTCGAGAGCGAGCGAAACTAATGAAAACATTGTTGGGGTAAAACCTAAAGGGAAAGACCTAGCACCAAATCCAATTTGCCATCTGATCTAACTTCTGGAGGCAGTCAAAATGATCCTTAGAATTCTTCCCTACCTTATTCCTGTGCTGAGATACAGGCTGCTCCAACCTGCTGTAAAATGCTTGATTTCGAGAGTGAGCGAAACTAATGAAAACATTGTTGGGGTAAAACCTAAAGGGAAAGACCTAGCACCAAATCCAATTTGCCATCTGATCTAACTTCTGGAGGCAGTCAAAATGATCCTTAGAATTCTTCCCTACCTTATTCCTGTGCTGAGATACAGGCTGCTCCAACCTGCTGTAAAATGCTTGATTTCGAGAGTGAGCGAAACTAATGAAAACATTGTTGGGGTAAAACCTAAAGGGAAAGACCTAGCACCAAATCCAATTTGCCATCTGATCTAACTTCTGGAGGCAGTCAAAATGATCCTTAGAATTCTTCCCTACCTTATTCCTGTGCTGAGATACAGGCTGCTCCAACCTGCTGTAAAATGCTTGATTTCGAGAGTGAGCGAAACTAATGAAAACATTGTTGGGGTAAAACCTAAAGGGAAAGACCTAGCACCAAATCCAATTTGCCATCTGATCTAACTTCTGGAGGCAGTCAAAATGATCCTTAGAATTCTTCCCTACCTTATTCCTGTGCTGAGATACAGGCTGCTCCAACCTGCTATAAAATGCTTGATTTCGAGAGTGAGCGAAACTAATGAAAACATTGTTGGGGTAAAACCTAAAGGGAAAGACCTAGCACCAAATCCAATTTGCCATCTGATCTAACTTCTGGAGGCAGTCAAAATGATCCTTAGAATTCTTCCCTACCTTATTCCTGTGCTGAGATACAGGCTGCTCCAACCTGCTGTAAAATGCTTGATTTCGAGAGTGAGCGAAACTAATGAAAACATTGTTGGGGTAAAACCTAAAGGGAAAGACCTAGCACCAAATCCAATTTGCCATCTGATCTAACTTCTGGAGGCAGTCAAAATGATCCTTAGAATTCTTCCCTACCTTATTCCTGTGCTGAGATACAGGCTGCTCCAACCTGCTGTAAATGCTTGATTTCGAGAGTGAGCGAAACTAATGAAAACATTGTTGGGGTAAAACCTAAAGGGAAAGACCTAGCACCAAATCCAATTTGCCATCTGATCTAACTTCTGGAGGCAGTCAAAATGATCCTTAGAATTCTTCCCTACCTTATTCCTGTGCTGAGATACAGGCTGCTCCAACCTGCTGTAAAATGCTTGATTTCGAGAGTGAGCGAAACTAATGAAAACATTGTTGGGGTAAAACCTAAAGGGAAAGACCTAGCACCAAATCCAATTTGCCATCTGATCTAACTTCTGGAGGCAGTCAAAATGATCCTTAGAATTCTTCCCTACCTTATTCCTGTGCTGAGATACAGGCTGCTCCAACCTGCTGTAAAATGCTTGATTTCGAGAGTGAGCGAAACTAATGAAAACATTGTTGGGGTAAAACCTAAAGGGAAAGACCTAGCACCAAATCCAATTTGCCATCTGATCTAACTTCTGGAGGCAGTCAAAATGATCCTTAGAATTCTTCCCTACCTTATTCCTGTGCTGAGATACAGGCTGCTCCAACCTGCTGTAAAATGCTTGATTTCGAGAGTGAGCGAAACTAATGAAAACATTGTTGGGGTAAAACCTAAAGGGAAAGACCTAGCACCAAATCCAATTTGCCATCTGATCTAACTTCTGGAGGCAGTCAAAATGATCCTTAGAATTCTTCCCTACCTTATTCCTGTGCTGAGATACAGGCTGCTCCAACCTGCTGTAAAATGCTTGATTTCGAGAGTGAGCGAAACTAATGAAAACATTGTTGGGGTAAAACCTAAAGGGAAAGACCTAGCACCAAATCCAATTTGCCATCTGATCTAACTTCTGGAGGCAGTCAAAATGATCCTTAGAATTCTTCCCTACCTTATTCCTGTGCTGAGATACAGGCTGCTCCAACCTGCTGTAAAATGCTTGATTTCGAGAGTGAGCGAAACTAATGAAAACATTGTTGGGGTAAAACCTAAAGGGAAAGACCTAGCACCAAATCCAATTTGCCATCTGATCTAACTTCTGGAGGCAGTCAAAATGATCCTTAGAATTCTTCCCTACCTTATTCCTGTGCTGAGATACAGGCTGCTCCAACCTGCTGTAAAATGCTTGATTTCGAGAGTGAGCGAAACTAATGAAACCATTGCTGGGGTAAAACCTAAAGGGAAAGACCTAGCACCAAATCCAATTTGCCATCTGATCTAACTTCTGGAGGCAGTCAAAATGATCCTTAGAATTCTTCCCTACCTTATTCCTGTGCTGAGATACAGGCTGCTCCAACCTGCTGTAAAATGCTTGATTTCGAGAGTGAGCGAAACTAATGAAAACATTGTTGGGGTAAAACCTAAAGGGAAAGACCTAGCACCAAATTCCATTGGCCATCTGATCTAACTTCTGGAGGCAGTCAAAATGATCCTTAGAATTCTTCCCTACCTTATTCCTGTGCTGAGATACAGGCTGCTCCAACCTGCTGTAAAATGCTTGATTTCGAGAGGTGAGCGAAACTAATGAAAACATTGTTGGGGTAAAACCTAAAGGGAAAGACCTAGCACCAAATCCAATTTGCCATCTGATCTAACTTCTGGAGGCAGTCAAAATGATCCTTAGAATTCTTCCCTACCTTATTCCTGTGCTGAGATACAGGCTGCTCCAACCTGCTGTAAAATGCTTGATTTCGAGAGTGAGCGAAACTAATGAAAACATTGTTGGGGTAAAACCTAAAGGGAAAGACCTAGCACCAAATCCAATTTGCCATCTGATCTAACTTCTGGAGGCAGTCAAAATGATCCTTAGAATTCTTCCCTACCTTATTCCTGTGCTGAGATACAGGCTGCTCCAACCTGCTGTAAAATGCTTGATTTCGAGAGTGAGCGAAACTAATGAAAACATTGTTGGGGTAAAACCTAAAGGGAAAGACCTAGCACCAAATCCAATTTGCCATCTGATCTAACTTCTGGAGGCAGTCAAAATGATCCTTAGAATTCTTCCCTACCTTATTCCTGTGCTGAGATACAGGCTGCTCCAACCTGCTGTAAAATGCTTGATTTCGAGAGTGAGCGAAACTAATGAAAACATTGTTGGGGTAAAACCTAAAGGGAAAGACCTACCACCAAATCCAATTTGCCATCTGATCTAACTTCTGGAGGCAGTCAAAATGATCCTTAGAATTCTTCCCTACCTTATTCCTGTGCTGAGATACAGGCTGCTCCAACCTGCTGTAAAATGCTTGATTTCGAGAGTGAGCGAAACTAATGAAAACATTGTTGGGGTAAAACCTAAAGGGAAAGACCTAGCACCAAATCCAATTTGCCATCTGATCTAACTTCTGGAGGCAGTCAAAATGATCCTTAGAATTCTTCCCCTACCTTATTCCTGTGCTGAGATACAGGCTGCTCCAACCTGCTGTAAAATGCTTGATTTCGAGAGTGAGCGAAACTAATGAAAACATTGTTGGGGTAAAACCTAAAGGGAAAGACCTAGCACCAAATCCAATTTGCCATCTGATCTAACTTCTGGAGGCAGTCAAAATGATCCTTAGAATTCTTCCCTACCTTATTCCTGTGCTGAGATACAGGCTGCTCCAACCTGCTGTAAAATGCTTGATTTCGAGAGTGAGCGAAACTAATGAAAACATTGTTGGGGTAAAACCTAAAGGGAAAGACCTAGCACCAAATCCAATTTGCCATCTGATCTAACTTCTGGAGGCAGTCAAAATGATCCTTAGAATTCTTCCCTACCTTATTCCTGTGCTGAGATACAGGCTGCTCCAACCTGCTGTAAAATGCTTGATTTCGAGAGTGAGCGAAACTAATGAAAACATTGTTGGGGTAAAACCTAAAGGGAAAGACCTAGCACCAAATTCCATTGGCCATCTGATCTAACTTCTGGAGGCAGTCAAAATGATCCTTAGAATTCTTCCCTACCTTATTCCTGTGCTGAGATACAGGCTGCTCCAACCTGCTGTAAAATGCTTGATTTCGAGAGTGAGCGAAACTAATGAAAACATTGTTGGGGTAAAACCTAAAGGGAAAGACCTAGCACCAAATCCAATTTGCCATCTGATCTAACTTCTGGAGGCAGTCAAAATGATCCTTAGAATTCTTCCCTACCTTATTCCTGTGCTGAGATACAGGCTGCTCCAACCTGCTGTAAAATGCTTGATTTCGAGAGTGAGCGAAACTAATGAAAACATTGTTGGGGTAAAACCTAAAGGGAAAGACCTAGCACCAAATCCAATTTGCCATCTGATCTAACTTCTGGAGGCAGTCAAAATGATCCTTAGAATTCTTCCCTACCTTATTCCTGTGCTGAGATACAGGCTGCTCCAACCTGCTGTAAAATGCTTGATTTCGAGAGTGAGCGAAAACTAATGAAAACATTGTTGGGGTAAAACCTAAAGGGAAAGACCTAGCACCAAATCCAATTTGCCATCTGATCTAACTTCTGGAGGCAGTCAAAATGATCCTTAGAATTCTTCCCTACCTTATTCCTGTGCTGAGATACAGGCTGCTCCAACCTGCTGTAAAATGCTTGATTTCGAGAGTGAGCGAAACTAATGAAAACATTGTTGGGGTAAAACCTAAAGGGAAAGACCTACCACCAAATCCAATTTGCCATCTGATCTAACTTCTGGAGGCAGTCAAAATGATCCTTAGAATTCTTCCCTACCTTATTCCTGTGCTGAGATACAGGCTGCTCCAACCTGCTGTAAAATGCTTGATTTCGAGAGTGAGCGAAACTAATGAAAACATTGTTGGGGTAAAACCTAAAGGGAAAGACCTAGCACCAAATCCAATTTGCCATCTGATCTAACTTCTGGAGGCAGTCAAAATGATCCTTAGAATTCTTCCCTACCTTATTCCTGTGCTGAGATACAGGCTGCTCCAACCTGCTGTAAAATGCTTGATTTCGAGAGTGAGCGAAACTAATGAAAACTTTGTTGGGGTAAAACCTAAAGGGAAAGACCTAGCACCAAATCCAATTTGCCATCTGATCTAACTTCTGGAGGCAGTCAAAATGATCCTTAGAATTCTTCCCTACCTTATTCCTGTGCTGAGATACAGGCTGCTCCAACCTGCTGTAAAATGCTTGATTTCGAGAGTGAGCGAAACTAATGAAACCATTGCTGGGGTAAAACCTAAAGGGAAAGACCTAGCACCAAATCCAATTTGCCATCTGATCTAACTTCTGGAGGCAGTCAAAATGATCCTTAGAATTCTTCCCTACCTTATTCCTGTGCTGAGATACAGGCTGCTCCAACCTGCTGTAAAATGCTTGATTTCGAGAGTGAGCGAAACTAATGAAAACATTGTTGGGGTAAAACCTAAAGGGAAAGACCTAGCACCAAATCCAATTTGCCATCTGATCTAACTTCTGGAGGCAGTCAAAATGATCCTTAGAATTCTTCCCTACCTTATTCCTGTGCTGAGATACAGGCTGCTCCAACCTGCTGTAAAATGCTTGATTTCGAGAGTGAGCGAAACTAATGAAAACATTGTTGGGGTAAAACCTAAAGGGAAAGACCTAGCACCAAATTGCATTGGCCATCTGATCTAACTTCTGGAGGCAGTCAAAATGATCCTTAGAATTCTTCCCTACCTTATTCCTGTGCTGAGATACAGGCTGCTCCAACCTGCTGTAAAATGCTTGATTTTGTGAGTGAGCGAAACTAATGAAAACATTGTTGGGGTAAAACCTAAAGGGAAAGACCTAGCACCAAATCCAATTTGCCATCTGATCTAACTTCTGGAGGCAGTCAAAATGATCCTTAGAATTCTTCCCTACCTTATTCCTGTGCTGAGATACAGGCTGCTCCAACCTGCTGTAAAATGCTTGATTTCGAGAGTGAGCGAAACTAATGAAAACATTGTTGGGGTAAAACCTAAAGGGAAAGACCTAGCACCAAATCCAATTTGCCATCTGATCTAACTTCTGGAGGCAGTCAAAATGATCCTTAGAATTCTTCCCTACCTTATTCCTGTGCTGAGATACAGGCTGCTCCAACCTGCTGTAAAATGCTTGATTTCGAGAGTGAGCGAAACTAATGAAAACTTTGTTGGGGTAAAACCTAAAGGGAAAGACCTAGCACCAAATCCAATTTGCCATCTGATCTAACTTCTGGAGGCAGTCAAAATGATCCTTAGAATTCTTCCCTACCTTATTCCTGTGCTGAGATACAGGCTGCTCCAACCTGCTGTAAAATGCTTGATTTCGAGAGTGAGCGAAACTAATGAAAACATTGCTGGGGTAAAACCTAAAGGGAAAGACCTAGCACCAAATCCAATTTGCCATCTGATCTAACTTCTGGAGGCAGTCAAAATGATCCTTAGAATTCTTCCCTACCTTATTCCTGTGCTGAGATACAGGCTGCTCCAACCTGCTGTAAAATGCTTGATTTCGAGAGTGAGCGAAACTAATGAAAACATTGTTGGGGTAAAACCTAAAGGGAAAGACCTAGCACCAAATCCAATTTGCCATCTGATCTAACTTCTGGAGGCAGTCAAAATGATCCTTAGAATTCTTCCCTACCTTATTCCTGTGCTGAGATACAGGCTGCTCCAACCTGCTGTAAAATGCTTGATTTCGAGAGTGAGCGAAACTAATGAAAACATTGTTGGGGTAAAACCTAAAGGGAAAGACCTAGCACCAAATCCAATTTGCCATCTGATCTAACTTCTGGAGGCAGTCAAAATGATCCTTAGAATTCTTCCCTACCTTATTCCTGTGCTGAGATACAGGCTGCTCCAACCTGCTGTAAAATGCTTGATTTCGAGAGTGAGCGAAACTAATGAAAACATTGTTGGGGTAAAACCTAAAGGGAAAGACCTAGCACCAAATCCAATTTGCCATCTGATCTAACTTCTGGAGGCAGTCAAAATGATCCTTAGAATTCTTCCCTACCTTATTCCTGTGCTGAGATACAGGCTGCTCCAACCTGCTGTAAAATGCTTGATTTCGAGAGTGAGCGAAACTAATGAAAACATTGTTGGGGTAAAACCTAAAGGGAAAGACCTAGCACCAAATCCAATTTGCCATCTGATCTAACTTCTGGAGGCAGTCAAAATGATCCTTAGAATTCTTCCCTACCTTATTCCTGTGCTGAGATACAGGCTGCTCCAACCTGCTGTAAAATGCTTGATTTCGAGAGTGAGCGAAACTAATGAAAACATTGTTGGGGTAAAACCTAAAGGGAAAGACCTAGCACCAAATCCAATTTGCCATCTGATCTAACTTCTGGAGGCAGTCAAAATGATCCTTAGAATTCTTCCCTACCTTATTCCTGTGCTGAGATACAGGCTGCTCCAACCTGCTGTAAAATGCTTGATTTCGAGAGTGAGCGAAACTAATGAAAACATTGTTGGGGTAAAACCTAAAGGGAAAGACCTAGCACCAAATCCAATTTGCCATCTGATCTAACTTCTGGAGGCAGTCAAAATGATCCTTAGAATTCTTCCCTACCTTATTCCTGTGCTGAGATACAGGCTGCTCCAACCTGCTGTAAAATGCTTGATTTCGAGAGTGAGCGAAACTAATGAAAACATTGTTGGGGTAAAACCTAAAGGGAAAGACCTAGCACCAAATCCAATTTGCCATCTGATCTAACTTCTGGAGGCAGTCAAAATGATCCTTAGAATTCTTCCCTACCTTATTCCTGTGCTGAGATACAGGCTGCTCCAACCTGCTGTAAAATGCTTGATTTCGAGAGTGAGCGAAACTAATGAAACCATTGCTGGGGTAAAACCTAAAGGGAAAGACCTAGCACCAAATCCAATTTGCCATCTGATCTAACTTCTGGAGGCAGTCAAAATGATCCTTAGAATTCTTCCCTACCTTATTCCTGTGCTGAGATACAGGCTGCTCCAACCTGCTGTAAAATGCTTGATTTCGAGAGTGAGCGAAACTAATGAAAACATTGTTGGGGTAAAACCTAAAGGGAAAGACCTAGCACCAAATTCCATTGGCCATCTGATCTAACTTCTGGAGGCAGTCCAAAATGATCCTTAGAATTCTTCCCTACCTTATTCCTGTGCTGAGATACAGGCTGCTCCAACCTGCTGTAAAATGCTTGATTTCGAGAGTGAGCGAAACTAATGAAAACATTGTTGGGGTAAAACCTAAAGGGAAAGACCTAGCACCAAATCCAATTTGCCATCTGATCTAACTTCTGGAGGCAGTCAAAATGATCCTTAGAATTCTTCCCTACCTTATTCCTGTGCTGAGATACAGGCTGCTCCAACCTGCTGTAAAATGCTTGATTTCGAGAGTGAGCGAAACTAATGAAAACATTGTTGGGGTAAAACCTAAAGGGAAAGACCTAGCACCAAATCCAATTTGCCATCTGATCTAACTTCTGGAGGCAGTCAAAATGATCCTTAGAATTCTTCCCTACCTTATTCCTGTGCTGAGATACAGGCTGCTCCAACCTGCTGTAAAATGCTTGATTTCGAGAGTGAGCGAAACTAATGAAAACATTGTTGGGGTAAAACCTAAAGGGAAAGACCTAGCACCAAATCCAATTTGCCATCTGATCTAACTTCTGGAGGCAGTCAAAATGATCCTTAGAATTCTTCCCTACCTTATTCCTGTGCTGAGATACAGGCTGCTCCAACCTGCTGTAAAATGCTTGATTTCGAGAGTGAGCGAAACTAATGAAAACATTGTTGGGGTAAAACCTAAAGGGAAAGACCTAGCACCAAATCCAATTTGCCATCTGATCTAACTTCTGGAGGCAGTCAAAATGATCCTTAGAATTCTTCCCTACCTTATTCCTGTGCTGAGATACAGGCTGCTCCAACCTGCTGTAAAATGCTTGATTTCGAGAGTGAGCGAAACTAATGAAAACATTGTTGGGGTAAAACCTAAAGGGAAAGACCTAGCACCAAATCCAATTTGCCATCTGATCTAACTTCTGGAGGCAGTCAAAATGATCCTTAGAATTCTTCCCTACCTTATTCCTGTGCTGAGATACAGGCTGCTCCAACCTGCTGTAAAATGCTTGATTTCGAGAGTGAGCGAAACTAATGAAAACATTGTTGGGGTAAAACCTAAAGGGAAAGACCTAGCACCAAATCCAATTTGCCATCTGATCTAACTTCTGGAGGCAGTCAAAATGATCCTTAGAATTCTTCCCTACCTTATTCCTGTGCTGAGATACAGGCTGCTCCAACCTGCTGTAAAATGCTTGATTTCGAGAGTGAGCGAAACTAATGAAAACATTGTTGGGGTAAAACCTAAAGGGAAAGACCTAGCACCAAATCCAATTTGCCATCTGATCTAACTTCTGGAGGCAGTCAAAATGATCCTTAGAATTCTTCCCTACCTTATTCCTGTGCTGAGATACAGGCTGCTCCAACCTGCTGTAAAATGCTTGATTTCGAGAGTGAGCGAAACTAATGAAAACATTGTTGGGGTAAAACCTAAAGGGAAAGACCTAGCACCAAATCCAATTTGCCATCTGATCTAACTTCTGGAGGCAGTCAAAATGATCCTTAGAATTCTTCCCTACCTTATTCCTGTGCTGAGATACAGGCTGCTCCAACCTGCTGTAAAATGCTTGATTTCGAGAGTGAGCGAAACTAATGAAACCATTGCTGGGGTAAAACCTAAAGGGAAAGACCTAGCACCAAATCCAATTTGCCATCTGATCTAACTTCTGGAGGCAGTCAAAATGATCCTTAGAATTCTTCCCTACCTTATTCCTGTGCTGAGATACAGGCTGCTCCAACCTGCTGTAAAATGCTTGATTTCGAGAGTGAGCGAAACTAATGAAAACATTGTTGGGGTAAAACCTAAAGGGAAAGACCTAGCACCAAATTCCATTGGCCATCTGATCTAACTTCTGGAGGCAGTCAAAATGATCCTTAGAATTCTTCCCTACCTTATTCCTGTGCTGAGATACAGGCTGCTCCAACCTGCTGTAAAATGCTTGATTTCGAGAGTGAGCGAAACTAATGAAAACATTGTTGGGGTAAAACCTAAAGGGAAAGACCTAGCACCAAATCCAATTTGCCATCTGATCTAACTTCTGGAGGCAGTCAAAATGATCCTTAGAATTCTTCCCTACCTTATTCCTGTGCTGAGATACAGGCTGCTCCAACCTGCTGTAAAATGCTTGATTTCGAGAGTGAGCGAAACTAATGAAAACATTGTTGGGGTAAAACCTAAAGGGAAAGACCTAGCACCAAATCCAATTTGCCATCTGATCTAACTTCTGGAGGCAGTCAAAATGATCCTTAGAATTCTTCCCTACCTTATTCCTGTGCTGAGATACAGGCTGCTCCAACCTGCTGTAAAATGCTTGATTTCGAGAGTGAGCGAAACTAATGAAAACATTGTTGGGGGTAAAACCTAAAGGGAAAGACCTAGCACCAAATCCAATTTGCCATCTGATCTAACTTCTGGAGGCAGTCAAAATGATCCTTAGAATTCTTCCCTACCTTATTCCTGTGCTGAGATACAGGCTGCTCCAACCTGCTGTAAAATGCTTGATTTCGAGAGTGAGCGAAACTAATGAAAACCATTGTTGGGGTAAAACCTAAAGGGAAAGACCTAGCACCAAATCCAATTTGCCATCTGATCTAACTTCTGGAGGCAGTCAAAATGATCCTTAGAATTCTTCCCTACCTTATTCCTGTGCTGAGATACAGGCTGCTCCAACCTGCTGTAAAATGCTTGATTTCGAGAGTGAGCGAAACTAATGAAAACATTGTTGGGGTAAAACCTAAAGGGAAAGACCTAGCACCAAATCCAATTTGCCATCTGATCTAACTTCTGGAGGCAGTCAAAATGATCCTTAGAATTCTTCCCTACCTTATTCCTGTGCTGAGATACAGGCTGCTCCAACCTGCTGTAAAATGCTTGATTTCGAGAGTGAGCGAAACTAATGAAAACATTGTTGGGGTAAAACCTAAAGGGAAAGACCTAGCACCAAATCCAATTTGCCATCTGATCTAACTTCTGGAGGCAGTCA
>NW_027145063.1:0-28495 GCF_026170545.1 Melanerpes formicivorus
GGTCTTTCCCTTTAGGTTTTACCCCAACAATGTTTTCATTAGTTTCGCTCACTCTCGAAATCAAGCATTTTACAGCAGGTTGGAGCAGCCTGTATCTCAGCACAGGAATAAGGTAGGGAAGAATTCTAAGGATCATTTTGACTGCCTCCAGAAGTTAGATCAGATGGCAAATTGGATTTGGTGCTAGGTCTTTCCCTTTAGGTTTTACCCCAACAATGTTTTCATTAGTTTCGCTCACTCTCGAAATCAAGCATTTTACAGCAGGTTGGAGCAGCCTGTATCTCAGCACAGGAATAAGGTAGGGAAGAATTCTAAGGATCATTTTGACTGCCTCCAGAAGTTAGATCAGATGGCAAATTGGATTTGGTGCTAGGTCTTTCCCTTTAGGTTTTACCCCAACAATGTTTTCATTAGTTTCGCTCACTCTCGAAATCAAGCATTTTACAGCAGGTTGGAGCAGCCTGTATCTCAGCACAGGAATAAGGTAGGGCAGAATTCTAAGGATCATTTTGACTGCCTCCAGAAGTTAGATCAGATGGCAAATTGGATTTGGTGCTAGGTCTTTCCCTTTAGGTTTTACCCCAACAATGTTTTCATTAGTTTCGCTCACTCTCGAAATCAAGCATTTTACAGCAGGTTGGAGCAGCCTGTATCTCAGCACAGGAATAAGGTAGGGAAGAATTCAAATACTCATTTTGACTGCCTCCAGAAGTTAGATCAGATGGCAAATTGGATTTGGTGCTAGGTCTTTCCCTTTAGGTTTTACCCCAACAATGTTTTCATTAGTTTCGCTCACTCTCGAAATCAAGCATTTTACAGCAGGTTGGAGCAGCCTGTATCTCAGCACAGGAATAAGGTAGGGAAGAATTCTAAGGATCATTTTGACTGCCTCCAGAAGTTAGATCAGATGGCAAATTGGATTTGGTGCTAGGTCTTTCCCTTTAGGTTTTACCCCAACAATGTTTTCATTAGTTTCGCTCACTCTCGAAATCAAGCATTTTACAGCAGGTTGGAGCAGCCTGTATCTCAGCACAGGAATAAGGTAGGGAAGAATTCTAAGGATCATTTTGACTGCCTCCAGAAGTTAGATCAGATGGCAAATTGGATTTGGTGCTAGGTCTTTCCCTTTAGGTTTTACCCCAACAATGTTTTCATTAGTTTCGCTCACTCTCGAAATCAAGCATTTTACAGCAGGTTGGAGCAGCCTGTATCTCAGCACAGGAATAAGGTAGGGAAGAATTCTAAGGATCATTTTGACTGCCTCCAGAAGTTAGATCAGATGGCAAATTGGATTTGGTGCTAGGTCTTTCCCTTTAGGTTTTACCCCAACAATGTTTTCATTAGTTTCGCTCACTCTCGAAATCAAGCATTTTACAGCAGGTTGGAGCAGCCTGTATCTCAGCACAGGAATAAGGTAGGGAAGAATTCTAAGGATCATTTTGACTGCCTCCAGAAGTTAGATCAGATGGCAAATGGGATTTGGTGCTAGGTCTTTCCCTTTAGGTTTTACCCCAACAATGTTTTCATTAGTTTCGCTCACTCTCGAAATCAAGCATTTTACAGCAGGTTGGAGCAGCCTGTATCTCAGCACAGGAATAAGGTAGGGAAGAATTCTAAGGATCATTTTGACTGCCTCCAGAAGTTAGATCAGATGGCAAATTGGATTTGGTGCTAGGTCTTTCCCTTTAGGTTTTACCCCAACAATGTTTTCATTAGTTTCGCTCACTCTCGAAATCAAGCATTTTACAGCAGGTTGGAGCAGCCTGTATCTCAGCACAGGAATAAGGTAGGGAAGAATTCTAAGGATCATTTTGACTGCCTCCAGAAGTTAGATCAGATGGCAAATTGGATTTGGTGCTAGGTCTTTCCCTTTAGGTTTTACCCCAACAATGTTTTCATTAGTTTCGCTCACTCTCGAAATCAAGCATTTTACAGCAGGTTGGAGCAGCCTGTATCTCAGCACAGGAATAAGGTAGGGAAGAATTCTAAGGATCATTTTGACTGCCTCCAGAAGTTAGATCAGATGGCAAATTGGATTTGGTGCTAGGTCTTTCCCTTTAGGTTTTACCCCAACAATGTTTTCATTAGTTTCGCTCACTCTCGAAATCAAGCATTTTACAGCAGGTTGGAGCAGCCTGTATCTCAGCACAGGAATAAGGTAGGGAAGAATTCTAAGGATCATTTTGACTGCCTCCAGAAGTTAGATCAGATGGCAAATGGGATTTGGTGCTAGGTCTTTCCCTTTAGGTTTTACCCCAACAATGTTTTCATTAGTTTCGCTCATTCTCGAAATCAAGCATTTTACAGCAGGTTGGAGCAGCCTGTATCTCAGCACAGGAATAAGGTAGGGAAGAATTCTAAGGATCATTTTGACTGCCTCCAGAAGTTAGATCAGATGGCAAATTGGATTTGGTGCTAGGTCTTTCCCTTTAGGTTTTACCCCAACAATGTTTTCATTAGTTTCGCTCACTCTCGAAATCAAGCATTTTACAGCAGGTTGGAGCAGCCTGTATCTCAGCACAGGAATAAGGTAGGGAAGAATTCTAAGGATCATTTTGACTGCCTCCAGAAGTTAGATCAGATGGCAAATTGGATTTGGTGCTAGGTCTTTCCCTTTAGGTTTTACCCCAACAATGTTTTCATTAGTTTCGCTCACTCTCGAAATCAAGCATTTTACAGCAGGTTGGAGCAGCCTGTATCTCAGCACAGGAATAAGGTAGGGAAGAATTCTAAGGATCATTTTGACTGCCTCCAGAAGTTAGATCAGATGGCAAATTGGATTTGGTGCTAGGTCTTTCCCTTTAGGTTTTACCCCAACAATGTTTTCATTAGTTTCGCTCACTCTCGAAATCAAGCATTTTACAGCAGGTTGGAGCAGCCTGTATCTCAGCACAGGAATAAGGTAGGGAAGAATTCTAAGGATCATTTTGACTGCCTCCAGAAGTTAGATCAGATGGTAAATTGGATTTGGTGCTAGGTCTTTCCCTTTAGGTTTTACCCCAACAATGTTTTCATTAGTTTCGCTCACTCTCGAAATCAAGCATTTTACAGCAGGTTGGAGCAGCCTGTATCTCAGCACAGGAATAAGGTAGGGAAGAATTCAAATACTCATTTTGACTGCCTCCAGAAGTTAGATCAGATGGCAAATTGGATTTGGTGCTAGGTCTTTCCCTTTAGGTTTTACCCCAACAATGTTTTCATTAGTTTCGCTCACTCTCGAAATCAAGCATTTTACAGCAGGTTGGAGCAGCCTGTATCTCAGCACAGGAATAAGGTAGGGAAGAATTCTAAGGATCATTTTGACTGCCTCCAGAAGTTAGATCAGATGGCAAATTGGATTTGGTGCTAGGTCTTTCCCTTTAGGTTTTACCCCAACAATGTTTTCATTAGTTTCGCTCACTCTCGAAATCAAGCATTTTACAGCAGGTTGGAGCAGCCTGTATCTCGGCACAGGAATAAGGTAGGGAAGAATTCTAAGGATCATTTTGACTGCCTCCAGAAGTTAGATCAGATGGCAAATTGGATTTGGTGCTAGGTCTTTCCCTTTAGGTTTTACCCCAACAATGTTTTCATTAGTTTCGCTCACTCTCGAAATCAAGCATTTTACAGCAGGTTGGAGCAGCCTGTATCTCAGCACAGGAATAAGGTAGGGAAGAATTCTAAGGATCATTTTGACTGCCTCCAGAAGTTAGATCAGATGGCAAATTGGATTTGGTGCTAGGTCTTTCCCTTTAGGTTTTACCCCAACAATGTTTTCATTAGTTTCGCTCACTCTCGAAATCAAGCATTTTACAGCAGGTTGGAGCAGCCTGTATCTCAGCACAGGAATAAGGTAGGGAAGAATTCAAATACTCATTTTGACTGCCTCCAGAAGTTAGATCAGATGGCAAATTGGATTTGGTGCTAGGTCTTTCCCTTTAGGTTTTACCCCAACAATGTTTTCATTAGTTTCGCTCACTCTCGAAATCAAGCATTTTACAGCAGGTTGGAGCAGCCTGTATCTCAGCACAGGAATAAGGTAGGGAAGAATTCAAATACTCATTTTGACTGCCTCCAGAAGTTAGATCAGATGGCAAATTGGATTTGGTGCTAGGTCTTTCCCTTTAGGTTTTACCCCAACAATGTTTTCATTAGTTTCGCTCACTCTCGAAATCAAGCATTTTACAGCAGGTTGGAGCAGCCTGTATCTCAGCACAGGAATAAGGTAGGGAAGAATTCTAAGGATCATTTTGACTGCCTCCAGAAGTTAGATCAGATGGCAAATTGGATTTGGTGCTAGGTCTTTCCCTTTAGGTTTTACCCCAACAATGTTTTCATTAGTTTCGCTCACTCTCGAAATCAAGCATTTTACAGCAGGTTGGAGCAGCCTGTATCTCAGCACGGGAATAAGGTAGGGAAGAATTCAAATACTCATTTTGACTGCCTCCAGAAGTTAGATCAGATGGCAAATTGGATTTGGTGCTAGGTCTTTCCCTTTAGGTTTTACCCCAACAATGTTTTCATTAGTTTCGCTCACTCTCGAAATCAAGCATTTTACAGCAGGTTGGAGCAGCCTGTATCTCAGCACAGGAATAAGGTAGGGAAGAATTCTAAGGATCATTTTGACTGCCTCCAGAAGTTAGATCAGATGGCAAATGGGATTTGGTGCTAGGTCTTTCCCTTTAGGTTTTACCCCAACAATGTTTTCATTAGTTTCGCTCACTCTCGAAATCAAGCATTTTACAGCAGGTTGGAGCAGCCTGTATCTCAGCACAGGAATAAGGTAGGGAAGAATTCTAAGGATCATTTTGACTGCCTCCAGAAGTTAGATCAGATGGCAAATTGGATTTTGTGCTAGGTCTTTCCCTTTAGGTTTTACCCCAACAATGTTTTCATTAGTTTCGCTCACTCTCGAAATCAAGCATTTTACAGCAGGTTGGAGCAGCCTGTATCTCAGCACAGGAATAAGGTAGGGAAGAATTCTAAGGATCATTTTGACTGCCTCCAGAAGTTAGATCAGATGGCAAATTGGATTTGGTGCTAGGTCTTTCCCTTTAGGTTTTACCCCAACAATGTTTTCATTAGTTTCGCTCACTCTCGAAATCAAGCATTTTACAGCAGGTTGGAGCAGCCTGTATCTCAGCACAGGAATAAGGTAGGGAAGAATTCTAAGGATCATTTTGACTGCCTCCAGAAGTTAGATCAGATGGCAAATTGGATTTGGTGCTAGGTCTTTCCCTTTAGGTTTTACCCCAACAATGTTTTCATTAGTTTCGCTCACTCTCGAAATCAAGCATTTTACAGCAGGTTGGAGCAGCCTGTATCTCAGCACAGGAATAAGGTAGGGAAGAATTCAAATACTCATTTTGACTGCCTCCAGAAGTTAGATCAGATGGCAAATTGGATTTGGTGCTAGGTCTTTCCCTTTAGGTTTTACCCCAACAATGTTTTCATTAGTTTCGCTCACTCTCGAAATCAAGCATTTTACAGCAGGTTGGAGCAGCCTGTATCTCAGCACAGGAATAAGGTAGGGAAGAATTCTAAGGATCATTTTGACTGCCTCCAGAAGTTAGATCAGATGGCAAATTGGATTTGGTGCTAGGTCTTTCCCTTTAGGTTTTACCCCAACAATGTTTTCATTAGTTTCGCTCACTCTCGAAATCAAGCATTTTACAGCAGGTTGGAGCAGCCTGTATCTCAGCACAGGAATAAGGTAGGGAAGAATTCAAATACTCATTTTGACTGCCTCCAGAAGTTAGATCAGATGGCAAATTGGATTTGGTGCTAGGTCTTTCCCTTTAGGTTTTACCCCAACAATGTTTTCATTAGTTTCGCTCACTCTCGAAATCAAGCATTTTACAGCAGGTTGGAGCAGCCTGTATCTCAGCACAGGAATAAGGTAGGGAAGAATTCAAATACTCATTTTGACTGCCTCCAGAAGTTAGATCAGATGGCAAATTGGATTTGGTGCTAGGTCTTTCCCTTTAGGTTTTACCCCAACAATGTTTTCATTAGTTTCGCTCACTCTCGAAATCAAGCATTTTACAGCAGGTTGGAGCAGCCTGTATCTCAGCACAGGAATAAGGTAGGGAAGAATTCTAAGGATCATTTTGACTGCCTCCAGAAGTTAGATCAGATGGCAAATTGGATTTGGTGCTAGGTCTTTCCCTTTAGGTTTTACCCCAACAATGTTTTCATTAGTTTCGCTCACTCTCGAAATCAAGCATTTTACAGCAGGTTGGAGCAGCCTGTATCTCAGCACAGGAATAAGGTAGGGAAGAATTCTAAGGATCATTTTGACTGCCTCCAGAAGTTAGATCAGATGGCAAATGGGATTTGGTGCTAGGTCTTTCCCTTTAGGTTTTACCCCAACAATGTTTTCATTAGTTTCGCTCATTCTCGAAATCAAGCATTTTACAGCAGGTTGGAGCAGCCTGTATCTCAGCACAGGAATAAGGTAGGGAAGAATTCTAAGGATCATTTTGACTGCCTCCAGAAGTTAGATCAGATGGCAAATTGGATTTGGTGCTAGGTCTTTCCCTTTAGGTTTTACCCCAACAATGTTTTCATTAGTTTCGCTCACTCTCGAAATCAAGCATTTTACAGCAGGTTGGAGCAGCCTGTATCTCAGCACAGGAATAAGGTAGGGAAGAATTCTAAGGATCATTTTGACTGCCTCCAGAAGTTAGATCAGATGGCAAATTGGATTTGGTGCTAGGTCTTTCCCTTTAGGTTTTACCCCAACAATGTTTTCATTAGTTTCGCTCACTCTCGAAATCAAGCATTTTACAGCAGGTTGGAGCAGCCTGTATCTCAGCACAGGAATAAGGTAGGGAAGAATTCTAAGGATCATTTTGACTGCCTCCAGAAGTTAGATCAGATGGCCAATGCAATTTGGTGCTAGGTCTTTCCCTTTAGGTTTTACCCCAACAATGTTTTCATTAGTTTCGCTCACTCTCGAAATCAAGCATTTTACAGCAGGTTGGAGCAGCCTGTATCTCAGCACGGGAATAAGGTAGGGAAGAATTCAAATACTCATTTTGACTGCCTCCAGAAGTTAGATCAGATGGCAAATTGGATTTGGTGCTAGGTCTTTCCCTTTAGGTTTTACCCCAACAATGTTTTCATTAGTTTCGCTCACTCTCGAAATCAAGCATTTTACAGCAGGTTGGAGCAGCCTGTATCTCAGCACAGGAATAAGGTAGGGAAGAATTCTAAGGATCATTTTGACTGCCTCCAGAAGTTAGATCAGATGGCAAATTGGATTTGGTGCTAGGTCTTTCCCTTTAGGTTTTACCCCAACAATGTTTTCATTAGTTTCGCTCACTCTCGAAATCAAGCATTTTACAGCAGGTTGGAGCAGCCTGTATCTCAGCACAGGAATAAGGTAGGGAAGAATTCTAAGGATCATTTTGACTGCCTCCAGAAGTTAGATCAGATGGCAAATTGGATTTGGTGCTAGGTCTTTCCCTTTAGGTTTTACCCCAACAATGTTTTCATTAGTTTCGCTCACTCTCGAAATCAAGCATTTTACAGCAGGTTGGAGCAGCCTGTATCTCAGCACAGGAATAAGGTAGGGAAGAATTCAAATACTCATTTTGACTGCCTCCAGAAGTTAGATCAGATGGCAAATTGGATTTGGTGCTAGGTCTTTCCCTTTAGGTTTTACCCCAACAATGTTTTCATTAGTTTCGCTCACTCTCGAAATCAAGCATTTTACAGCAGGTTGGAGCAGCCTGTATCTCAGCACAGGAATAAGGTAGGGAAGAATTCTAAGGATCATTTTGACTGCCTCCAGAAGTTAGATCAGATGGCAAATTGGATTTGGTGCTAGGTCTTTCCCTTTAGGTTTTACCCCAACAATGTTTTCATTAGTTTCGCTCACTCTCGAAATCAAGCATTTTACAGCAGGTTGGAGCAGCCTGTATCTCAGCACGGGAATAAGGTAGGGAAGAATTCAAATACTCATTTTGACTGCCTCCAGAAGTTAGATCAGATGGCAAATTGGATTTGGTGCTAGGTCTTTCCCTTTAGGTTTTACCCCAACAATGTTTTCATTAGTTTCGCTCACTCTCGAAATCAAGCATTTTACAGCAGGTTGGAGCAGCCTGTATCTCAGCACAGGAATAAGGTAGGGAAGAATTCTAAGGATCATTTTGACTGCCTCCAGAAGTTAGATCAGATGGCAAATTGGATTTGGTGCTAGGTCTTTCCCTTTAGGTTTTACCCCAACAATGTTTTCATTAGTTTCGCTCACTCTCGAAATCAAGCATTTTACAGCAGGTTGGAGCAGCCTGTATCTCAGCACGGGAATAAGGTAGGGAAGAATTCAAATACTCATTTTGACTGCCTCCAGAAGTTAGATCAGATGGCAAATTGGATTTGGTGCTAGGTCTTTCCCTTTAGGTTTTACCCCAACAATGTTTTCATTAGTTTCGCTCACTCTCGAAATCAAGCATTTTACAGCAGGTTGGAGCAGCCTGTATCTCAGCACAGGAATAAGGTAGGGAAGAATTCAAATACTCATTTTGACTGCCTCCAGAAGTTAGATCAGATGGCAAATTGGATTTGGTGCTAGGTCTTTCCCTTTAGGTTTTACCCCAACAATGTTTTCATTAGTTTCGCTCACTCTCGAAATCAAGCATTTTACAGCAGGTTGGAGCAGCCTGTATCTCAGCACAGGAATAAGGTAGGGAAGAATTCTAAGGATCATTTTGACTGCCTCCAGAAGTTAGATCAGATGGCAAATTGGATTTGGTGCTAGGTCTTTCCCTTTAGGTTTTACCCCAACAATGTTTTCATTAGTTTCGCTCACTCTCGAAATCAAGCATTTTACAGCAGGTTGGAGCAGCCTGTATCTCAGCACGGGAATAAGGTAGGGAAGAATTCAAATACTCATTTTGACTGCCTCCAGAAGTTAGATCAGATGGCAAATTGGATTTGGTGCTAGGTCTTTCCCTTTAGGTTTTACCCCAACAATGTTTTCATTAGTTTCGCTCACTCTCGAAATCAAGCATTTTACAGCAGGTTGGAGCAGCCTGTATCTCAGCACAGGAATAAGGTAGGGAAGAATTCTAAGGATCATTTTGACTGCCTCCAGAAGTTAGATCAGATGGCAAATGGGATTTGGTGCTAGGTCTTTCCCTTTAGGTTTTACCCCAACAATGTTTTCATTAGTTTCGCTCACTCTCGAAATCAAGCATTTTACAGCAGGTTGGAGCAGCCTGTATCTCAGCACAGGAATAAGGTAGGGAAGAATTCTAAGGATCATTTTGACTGCCTCCAGAAGTTAGATCAGATGGCAAATTGGATTTGGTGCTAGGTCTTTCCCTTTAGGTTTTACCCCAACAATGTTTTCATTAGTTTCGCTCACTCTCAAAATCAAGCATTTTACAGCAGGTTGGAGCAGCCTGTATCTCAGCACAGGAATAAGGTAGGGAAGAATTCTAAGGATCATTTTGACTGCCTCCAGAAGTTAGATCAGATGGCAAATTGGATTTGGTGCTAGGTCTTTCCCTTTAGGTTTTACCCCAACAATGTTTTCATTAGTTTCGCTCACTCTCGAAATCAAGCATTTTACAGCAGGTTGGAGCAGCCTGTATCTCAGCACAGGAATAAGGTAGGGAAGAATTCTAAGGATCATTTTGACTGCCTCCAGAAGTTAGATCAGATGGCAAATTGGATTTGGTGCTAGGTCTTTCCCTTTAGGTTTTACCCCAACAATGTTTTCATTAGTTTCGCTCACTCTCGAAATCAAGCATTTTACAGCAGGTTGGAGCAGCCTGTATCTCAGCACAGGAATAAGGTAGGGAAGAATTCTAAGGATCATTTTGACTGCCTCCAGAAGTTAGATCAGATGGCAAATGGGATTTGGTGCTAGGTCTTTCCCTTTAGGTTTTACCCCAACAATGTTTTCATTAGTTTCGCTCACTCTCGAAATCAAGCATTTTACAGCAGGTTGGAGCAGCCTGTATCTCAGCACAGGAATAAGGTAGGGAAGAATTCTAAGGATCATTTTGACTGCCTCCAGAAGTTAGATCAGATGGCAAATTGGATTTGGTGCTAGGTCTTTCCCTTTAGGTTTTACCCCAACAATGTTTTCATTAGTTTCGCTCACTCTCAAAATCAAGCATTTTACAGCAGGTTGGAGCAGCCTGTATCTCAGCACAGGAATAAGGTAGGGAAGAATTCTAAGGATCATTTTGACTGCCTCCAGAAGTTAGATCAGATGGCAAATTGGATTTGGTGCTAGGTCTTTCCCTTTAGGTTTTACCCCAACAATGTTTTCATTAGTTTCGCTCACTCTCGAAATCAAGCATTTTACAGCAGGTTGGAGCAGCCTGTATCTCAGCACAGGAATAAGGTAGGGAAGAATTCTAAGGATCATTTTGACTGCCTCCAGAAGTTAGATCAGATGGCAAATTGGATTTGGTGCTAGGTCTTTCCCTTTAGGTTTTACCCCAACAATGTTTTCATTAGTTTCGCTCACTCTCGAAATCAAGCATTTTACAGCAGGTTGGAGCAGCCTGTATCTCAGCACAGGAATAAGGTAGGGAAGAATTCTAAGGATCATTTTGACTGCCTCCAGAAGTTAGATCAGATGGCAAATTGGATTTGGTGCTAGGTCTTTCCCTTTAGGTTTTACCCCAACAATGTTTTCATTAGTTTCGCTCACTCTCGAAATCAAGCATTTTACAGCAGGTTGGAGCAGCCTGTATCTCAGCACAGGAATAAGGTAGGGAAGAATTCTAAGGATCATTTTGACTGCCTCCAGAAGTTAGATCAGATGGCAAATTGGATTTGGTGCTAGGTCTTTCCCTTTAGGTTTTACCCCAACAATGTTTTCATTAGTTTCGCTCACTCTCGAAATCAAGCATTTTACAGCAGGTTGGAGCAGCCTGTATCTCAGCACAGGAATAAGGTAGGGAAGAATTCTAAGGATCATTTTGACTGCCTCCAGAAGTTAGATCAGATGGCAAATTGGATTTGGTGCTAGGTCTTTCCCTTTAGGTTTTACCCCAACAATGTTTTCATTAGTTTCGCTCACTCTCGAAATCAAGCATTTTACAGCAGGTTGGAGCAGCCTGTATCTCAGCACGGGAATAAGGTAGGGAAGAATTCAAATACTCATTTTGACTGCCTCCAGAAGTTAGATCAGATGGCAAATTGGATTTGGTGCTAGGTCTTTCCCTTTAGGTTTTACCCCAACAATGTTTTCATTAGTTTCGCTCACTCTCGAAATCAAGCATTTTACAGCAGGTTGGAGCAGCCTGTATCTCAGCACAGGAATAAGGTAGGGAAGAATTCTAAGGATCATTTTGACTGCCTCCAGAAGTTAGATCAGATGGCAAATTGGATTTGGTGCTAGGTCTTTCCCTTTAGGTTTTACCCCAACAATGTTTTCATTAGTTTCGCTCACTCTCGAAATCAAGCATTTTACAGCAGGTTGGAGCAGCCTGTATCTCAGCACAGGAATAAGGTAGGGAAGAATTCTAAGGATCATTTTGACTGCCTCCAGAAGTTAGATCAGATGGCAAATTGGATTTGGTGCTAGGTCTTTCCCTTTAGGTTTTACCCCAACAATGTTTTCATTAGTTTCGCTCACTCTCGAAATCAAGCATTTTACAGCAGGTTGGAGCAGCCTGTATCTCAGCACAGGAATAAGGTAGGGAAGAATTCTAAGGATCATTTTGACTGCCTCCAGAAGTTAGATCAGATGGCAAATTGGATTTGGTGCTAGGTCTTTCCCTTTAGGTTTTACCCCAACAATGTTTTCATTAGTTTCGCTCACTC
Organism: Melanerpes formicivorus; assembly: GCF_026170545.1. Classification (NCBI taxonomy): domain Eukaryota; kingdom Metazoa; phylum Chordata; class Aves; order Piciformes; family Picidae; genus Melanerpes; species Melanerpes formicivorus. Next base: position 11,773 of record NW_027145063.1, read on the forward strand.
TCGAAATCAAGCATTTTACAGCAGGTTGGAGCAGCCTGTATCTCAGCACAGGAATAAGGTAGGGAAGAATTCAAATACTCATTTTGACTGCCTCCAGAAGTTAGATCAGATGGCAAATTGGATTTGGTGCTAGGTCTTTCCCTTTAGGTTTTACCCCAACAATGTTTTCATTAGTTTCGCTCACTCTCGAAATCAAGCATTTTACAGCAGGTTGGAGCAGCCTGTATCTCAGCACAGGAATGAGGTAGGGAAGAATTCAAATACTCATTTTGACTGCCTCCAGAAGTTAGATCAGATGGCAAATTGGATTTGGTGCTAGGTCTTTCCCTTTAGGTTTTACCCCAACAATGTTTTCATTAGTTTCGCTCACTCTCGAAATCAAGCATTTTACAGCAGGTTGGAGCAGCCTGTATCTCAGCACAGGAATAAGGTAGGGAAGAATTCTAAGGATCATTTTGACTGCCTCCAGAAGTTAGATCAGATGGCAAATTGGATTTGGTGCTAGGTCTTTCCCTTTAGGTTTTACCCCAACAATGTTTTCATTAGTTTCGCTCACTCTCGAAATCAAGCATTTTACAGCAGGTTGGAGCAGCCTGTATCTCAGCACGGGAATAAGGTAGGGAAGAATTCAAATACTCATTTTGACTGCCTCCAGAAGTTAGATCAGATGGCAAATTGGATTTGGTGCTAGGTCTTTCCCTTTAGGTTTTACCCCAACAATGTTTTCATTAGTTTCGCTCACTCTCGAAATCAAGCATTTTACAGCAGGTTGGAGCAGCCTGTATCTCAGCACAGGAATAAGGTAGGGAAGAATTCTAAGGATCATTTTGACTGCCTCCAGAAGTTAGATCAGATGGCAAATGGGATTTGGTGCTAGGTCTTTCCCTTTAGGTTTTACCCCAACAATGTTTTCATTAGTTTCGCTCACTCTCGAAATCAAGCATTTTACAGCAGGTTGGAGCAGCCTGTATCTCAGCACAGGAATAAGGTAGGGAAGAATTCTAAGGATCATTTTGACTGCCTCCAGAAGTTAGATCAGATGGCAAATTGGATTTGGTGCTAGGTCTTTCCCTTTAGGTTTTACCCCAACAATGTTTTCATTAGTTTCGCTCACTCTCGAAATCAAGCATTTTACAGCAGGTTGGAGCAGCCTGTATCTCAGCACAGGAATAAGGTAGGGAAGAATTCTAAGGATCATTTTGACTGCCTCCAGAAGTTAGATCAGATGGCAAATTGGATTTGGTGCTAGGTCTTTCCCTTTAGGTTTTACCCCAACAATGTTTTCATTAGTTTCGCTCACTCTCGAAATCAAGCATTTTACAGCAGGTTGGAGCAGCCTGTATCTCAGCACGGGAATAAGGTAGGGAAGAATTCAAATACTCATTTTGACTGCCTCCAGAAGTTAGATCAGATGGCAAATTGGATTTGGTGCTAGGTCTTTCCCTTTAGGTTTTACCCCAACAATGTTTTCATTAGTTTCGCTCACTCTCGAAATCAAGCATTTTACAGCAGGTTGGAGCAGCCTGTATCTCAGCACAGGAATAAGGTAGGGAAGAATTCTAAGGATCATTTTGACTGCCTCCAGAAGTTAGATCAGATGGCAAATTGGATTTGGTGCTAGGTCTTTCCCTTTAGGTTTTACCCCAACAATGTTTTCATTAGTTTCGCTCACTCTCGAAATCAAGCATTTTACAGCAGGTTGGAGCAGCCTGTATCTCAGCACAGGAATAAGGTAGGGAAGAATTCTAAGGATCATTTTGACTGCCTCCAGAAGTTAGATCAGATGGCAAATTGGATTTGGTGCTAGGTCTTTCCCTTTAGGTTTTACCCCAACAATGTTTTCATTAGTTTCGCTCACTCTCGAAATCAAGCATTTTACAGCAGGTTGGAGCAGCCTGTATCTGAGCACGGGAATAAGGTAGGGAAGAATTCAAATACTCATTTTGACTGCCTCCAGAAGTTAGATCAGATGGCAAATTGGATTTGGTGCTAGGTCTTTCCCTTTAGGTTTTACCCCAACAATGTTTTCATTAGTTTCGCTCACTCTCGAAATCAAGCATTTTACAGCAGGTTGGAGCAGCCTGTATCTCAGCACAGGAATAAGGTAGGGAAGAATTCTAAGGATCATTTTGACTGCCTCCAGAAGTTAGATCAGATGGCAAATTGGATTTGGTGCTAGGTCTTTCCCTTTAGGTTTTACCCCAACAATGTTTTCATTAGTTTCACTCACTCTGGAAATCAAGCATTTTACAGCAGGTTGGAGCAGCCTGTATCTCAGCACAGGAATAAGGTAGGGAAGAATTCTAAGGATCATTTTGACTGCCTCCAGAAGTTAGATCAGATGGCAAATGGGATTTGGTGCTAGGTCTTTCCCTTTAGGTTTTACCCCAACAATGTTTTCATTAGTTTCGCTCACTCTCGAAATCAAGCATTTTACAGCAGGTTGGAGCAGCCTGTATCTCAGCACAGGAATAAGGTAGGGAAGAATTCTAAGGATCATTTTGACTGCCTCCAGAAGTTAGATCAGATGGCCAATGCAATTTGGTGCTAGGTCTTTCCCTTTAGGTTTTACCCCAACAATGTTTTCATTAGTTTCGCTCACTCTCGAAATCAAGCATTTTACAGCAGGTTGGAGCAGCCTGTATCTCAGCACAGGAATAAGGTAGGGAAGAATTCTAAGGATCATTTTGACTGCCTCCAGAAGTTAGATCAGATGGCAAATTGGATTTGGTGCTAGGTCTTTCCCTTTAGGTTTTACCCCAACAATGTTTTCATTAGTTTCGCTCACTCTCGAAATCAAGCATTTTACAGCAGGTTGGAGCAGCCTGTATCTCAGCACGGGAATAAGGTAGGGAAGAATTCAAATACTCATTTTGACTGCCTCCAGAAGTTAGATCAGATGGCAAATTGGATTTGGTGCTAGGTCTTTCCCTTTAGGTTTTACCCCAACAATGTTTTCATTAGTTTCGCTCACTCTCGAAATCAAGCATTTTACAGCAGGTTGGAGCAGCCTGTATCTCAGCACAGGAATAAGGTAGGGAAGAATTCTAAGGATCATTTTGACTGCCTCCAGAAGTTAGATCAGATGGCAAATTGGATTTGGTGCTAGGTCTTTCCCTTTAGGTTTTACCCCAACAATGTTTTCATTAGTTTCGCTCACTCTCGAAATCAAGCATTTTACAGCAGGTTGGAGCAGCCTGTATCTCAGCACAGGAATAAGGTAGGGAAGAATTCTAAGGATCATTTTGACTGCCTCCAGAAGTTAGATCAGATGGCAAATTGGATTTGGTGCTAGGTCTTTCCCTTTAGGTTTTACCCCAACAATGTTTTCATTAGTTTCGCTCACTCTCGAAATCAAGCATTTTACAGCAGGTTGGAGCAGCCTGTATCTCAGCACAGGAATAAGGTAGGGAAGAATTCTAAGGATCATTTTGACTGCCTCCAGAAGTTAGATCAGATGGCAAATTGGATTTGGTGCTAGGTCTTTCCCTTTAGGTTTTACCCCAACAATGTTTTCATTAGTTTCGCTCACTCTCGAAATCAAGCATTTTACAGCAGGTTGGAGCAGCCTGTATCTCAGCACAGGAATAAGGTAGGGAAGAATTCTAAGGATCATTTTGACTGCCTCCAGAAGTTAGATCAGATGGCAAATTGGATTTGGTGCTAGGTCTTTCCCTTTAGGTTTTACCCCAACAATGTTTTCATTAGTTTCACTCACTCTGGAAATCAAGCATTTTACAGCAGGTTGGAGCAGCCTGTATCTCAGCACAGGAATAAGGTAGGGAAGAATTCTAAGGATCATTTTGACTGCCTCCAGAAGTTAGATCAGATGGCAAATTGGATTTGGTGCTAGGTCTTTCCCTTTAGGTTTTACCCCAACAATGTTTTCATTAGTTTCGCTCACTCTCGAAATCAAGCATTTTACAGCAGGTTGGAGCAGCCTGTATCTCAGCACAGGAATAAGGTAGGGAAGAATTCTAAGGATCATTTTGACTGCCTCCAGAAGTTAGATCAGATGGCAAATTGGATTTGGTGCTAGGTCTTTCCCTTTAGGTTTTACCCCAACAATGTTTTCATTAGTTTCGCTCACTCTCGAAATCAAGCATTTTACAGCAGGTTGGAGCAGCCTGTATCTCAGCACAGGAATAAGGTAGGGAAGAATTCTAAGGATCATTTTGACTGCCTCCAGAAGTTAGATCAGATGGCAAATTGGATTTGGTGCTAGGTCTTTCCCTTTAGGTTTTACCCCAACAATGTTTTCATTAGTTTCGCTCACTCTCGAAATCAAGCATTTTACAGCAGGTTGGAGCAGCCTGTATCTCAGCACGGGAATAAGGTAGGGAAGAATTAAAATACTCATTTTGACTGCCTCCAGAAGTTAGATCAGATGGCAAATTGGATTTGGTGCTAGGTCTTTCCCTTTAGGTTTTACCCCAACAATGTTTTCATTAGTTTCGCTCACTCTCGAAATCAAGCATTTTACAGCAGGTTGGAGCAGCCTGTATCTCAGCACAGGAATAAGGTAGGGAAGAATTCTAAGGATCATTTTGACTGCCTCCAGAAGTTAGATCAGATGGCAAATTGGATTTGGTGCTAGGTCTTTCCCTTTAGGTTTTACCCCAACAATGTTTTCATTAGTTTCGCTCACTCTCGAAATCAAGCATTTTACAGCAGGTTGGAGCAGCCTGTATCTCAGCACAGGAATAAGGTAGGGAAGAATTCTAAGGATCATTTTGACTGCCTCCAGAAGTTAGATCAGATGGCAAATTGGATTTGGTGCTAGGTCTTTCCCTTTAGGTTTTACCCCAACAATGTTTTCATTAGTTTCGCTCACTCTCGAAATCAAGCATTTTACAGCAGGTTGGAGCAGCCTGTATCTCAGCACGGGAATAAGGTAGGGAAGAATTCAAATACTCATTTTGACTGCCTCCAGAAGTTAGATCAGATGGCAAATTGGATTTGGTGCTAGGTCTTTCCCTTTAGGTTTTACCCCAACAATGTTTTCATTAGTTTCGCTCACTCTCGAAATCAAGCATTTTACAGCAGGTTGGAGCAGCCTGTATCTCAGCACAGGAATAAGGTAGGGAAGAATTCTAAGGATCATTTTGACTGCCTCCAGAAGTTAGATCAGATGGCAAATTGGATTTGGTGCTAGGTCTTTCCCTTTAGGTTTTACCCCAACAATGTTTTCATTAGTTTCACTCACTCTGGAAATCAAGCATTTTACAGCAGGTTGGAGCAGCCTGTATCTCAGCACAGGAATAAGGTAGGGAAGAATTCTAAGGATCATTTTGACTGCCTCCAGAAGTTAGATCAGATGGCAAATTGGATTTGGTGCTAGGTCTTTCCCTTTAGGTTTTACCCCAACAATGTTTTCATTAGTTTCGCTCACTCTCGAAATCAAGCATTTTACAGCAGGTTGGAGCAGCCTGTATCTCAGCACAGGAATAAGGTAGGGAAGAATTCTAAGGATCATTTTGACTGCCTCCAGAAGTTAGATCAGATGGCAAATTGGATTTGGTGCTAGGTCTTTCCCTTTAGGTTTTACCCCAACAATGTTTTCATTAGTTTCGCTCATTCTCGAAATCAAGCATTTTACAGCAGGTTGGAGCAGCCTGTATCTCAGCACAGGAATAAGGTAGGGAAGAATTCAAATACTCATTTTGACTGCCTCCAGAAGTTAGATCAGATGGCAAATTGGATTTGGTGCTAGGTCTTTCCCTTTAGGTTTTACCCCAACAATGTTTTCATTAGTTTCGCTCACTCTCGAAATCAAGCATTTTACAGCAGGTTGGAGCAGCCTGTATCTCAGCACAGGAATAAGGTAGGGAAGAATTCAAATACTCATTTTGACTGCCTCCAGAAGTTAGATCAGATGGCAAATTGGATTTGGTGCTAGGTCTTTCCCTTTAGGTTTTACCCCAACAATGTTTTCATTAGTTTCGCTCACTCTCGAAATCAAGCATTTTACAGCAGGTTGGAGCAGCCTGTATCTCAGCACAGGAATAAGGTAGGGAAGAATTCTAAGGATCATTTTGACTGCCTCCAGAAGTTAGATCAGATGGCAAATTGGATTTGGTGCTAGGTCTTTCCCTTTAGGTTTTACCCCAACAATGTTTTCATTAGTTTCGCTCACTCTCGAAATCAAGCATTTTACAGCAGGTTGGAGCAGCCTGTATCTCAGCACGGGAATAAGGTAGGGAAGAATTCAAATACTCATTTTGACTGCCTCCAGAAGTTAGATCAGATGGCAAATTGGATTTGGTGCTAGGTCTTTCCCTTTAGGTTTTACCCCAACAATGTTTTCATTAGTTTCGCTCACTCTCGAAATCAAGCATTTTACAGCAGGTTGGAGCAGCCTGTATCTCAGCACAGGAATAAGGTAGGGAAGAATTCTAAGGATCATTTTGACTGCCTCCAGAAGTTAGATCAGATGGCAAATGGGATTTGGTGCTAGGTCTTTCCCTTTAGGTTTTACCCCAACAATGTTTTCATTAGTTTCGCTCACTCTCGAAATCAAGCATTTTACAGCAGGTTGGAGCAGCCTGTATCTCAGCACAGGAATAAGGTAGGGAAGAATTCTAAGGATCATTTTGACTGCCTCCAGAAGTTAGATCAGATGGCAAATTGGATTTGGTGCTAGGTCTTTCCCTTTAGGTTTTACCCCAACAATGTTTTCATTAGTTTCGCTCACTCTCGAAATCAAGCATTTTACAGCAGGTTGGAGCAGCCTGTATCTCAGCACAGGAATAAGGTAGGGAAGAATTCTAAGGATCATTTTGACTGCCTCCAGAAGTTAGATCAGATGGCAAATTGGATTTGGTGCTAGGTCTTTCCCTTTAGGTTTTACCCCAACAATGTTTTCATTAGTTTCGCTCACTCTCGAAATCAAGCATTTTACAGCAGGTTGGAGCAGCCTGTATCTCAGCACAGGAATAAGGTAGGGAAGAATTCTAAGGATCATTTTGACTGCCTCCAGAAGTTAGATCAGATGGCAAATTGGATTTGGTGCTAGGCCTTTCCCTTTAGGTTTTACCCCAACAATGTTTTCATTAGTTTCGCTCACTCTCGAAATCAAGCATTTTACAGCAGGTTGGAGCAGCCTGTATCTCAGCACAGGAATAAGGTAGGGAAGAATTCTAAGGATCATTTTGACTGCCTCCAGAAGTTAGATCAGATGGCAAATTGGATTTGGTGCTAGGTCTTTCCCTTTAGGTTTTACCCCAACAATGTTTTCATTAGTTTCGCTCACTCTCGAAATCAAGCATTTTACAGCAGGTTGGAGCAGCCTGTATCTCAGCACAGGAATAAGGTAGGGAAGAATTCTAAGGATCATTTTGACTGCCTCCAGAAGTTAGATCAGATGGCAAATGGGATTTGGTGCTAGGTCTTTCCCTTTAGGTTTTACCCCAACAATGTTTTCATTAGTTTCGCTCACTCTCGAAATCAAGCATTTTACAGCAGGTTGGAGCAGCCTGTATCTCAGCACAGGAATAAGGTAGGGAAGAATTCTAAGGATCATTTTGACTGCCTCCAGAAGTTAGATCAGATGGCAAATTGGATTTGGTGCTAGGTCTTTCCCTTTAGGTTTTACCCCAACAATGTTTTCATTAGTTTCGCTCACTCTCGAAATCAAGCATTTTACAGCAGGTTGGAGCAGCCTGTATCTCAGCACAGGAATAAGGTAGGGAAGAATTCTAAGGATCATTTTGACTGCCTCCAGAAGTTAGATCAGATGGCAAATTGGATTTGGTGCTAGGTCTTTCCCTTTAGGTTTTACCCCAACAATGTTTTCATTAGTTTCGCTCACTCTCGAAATCAAGCATTTTACAGCAGGTTGGAGCAGCCTGTATCTCAGCACGGGAATAAGGTAGGGAAGAATTCTAAGGATCATTTTGACTGCCTCCAGAAGTTAGATCAGATGGCAAATTGGATTTGGTGCTAGGTCTTTCCCTTTAGGTTTTACCCCAACAATGTTTTCATTAGTTTCGCTCACTCTCGAAATCAAGCATTTTACAGCAGGTTGGAGCAGCCTGTATCTCAGCACGGGAATAAGGTAGGGAAGAATTCAAATACTCATTTTGACTGCCTCCAGAAGTTAGATCAGATGGCAAATTGGATTTGGTGCTAGGTCTTTCCCTTTAGGTTTTACCCCAACAATGTTTTCATTAGTTTCGCTCACTCTCGAAATCAAGCATTTTACAGCAGGTTGGAGCAGCCTGTATCTCAGCACGGGAATAAGGTAGGGAAGAATTCTAAGGATCATTTTGACTGCCTCCAGAAGTTAGATCAGATGGCAAATTGGATTTGGTGCTAGGTCTTTCCCTTTAGGTTTTACCCCAACAATGTTTTCATTAGTTTCGCTCACTCTCGAAATCAAGCATTTTACAGCAGGTTGGAGCAGCCTGTATCTCAGCACGGGAATAAGGTAGGGAAGAATTCAAATACTCATTTTGACTGCCTCCAGAAGTTAGATCAGATGGCAAATTGGATTTGGTGCTAGGTCTTTCCCTTTAGGTTTTACCCCAACAATGTTTTCATTAGTTTCGCTCACTCTCGAAATCAAGCATTTTACAGCAGGTTGGAGCAGCCTGTATCTCAGCACAGGAATAAGGTAGGGAAGAATTCTAAGGATCATTTTGACTGCCTCCAGAAGTTAGATCAGATGGCAAATTGGATTTGGTGCTAGGTCTTTCCCTTTAGGTTTTACCCCAACAATGTTTTCATTAGTTTCGCTCACTCTCGAAATCAAGCATTTTACAGCAGGTTGGAGCAGCCTGTATCTCAGCACAGGAATAAGGTAGGGAAGAATTCAAATACTCATTTTGACTGCCTCCAGAAGTTAGATCAGATGGCAAATTGGATTTGGTGCTAGGTCTTTCCCTTTAGGTTTTACCCCAACAATGTTTTCATTAGTTTCGCTCACTCTCGAAATCAAGCATTTTACAGCAGGTTGGAGCAGCCTGTATCTCAGCACAGGAATAAGGTAGGGAAGAATTCTAAGGATCATTTTGACTGCCTCCAGAAGTTAGATCAGATGGCAAATTGGATTTGGTGCTAGGTCTTTCCCTTTAGGTTTTACCCCAACAATGTTTTCATTAGTTTCGCTCACTCTCGAAATCAAGCATTTTACAGCAGGTTGGAGCAGCCTGTATCTCAGCACAGGAATAAGGTAGGGAAGAATTCTAAGGATCATTTTGACTGCCTCCAGAAGTTAGATCAGATGGCCAATGCAATTTGGTGCTAGGTCTTTCCCTTTAGGTTTTACCCCAACAATGTTTTCATTAGTTTCGCTCACTCTCGAAATCAAGCATTTTACAGCAGGTTGGAGCAGCCTGTATCTCAGCACAGGAATAAGGTAGGGAAGAATTCTAAGGATCATTTTGACTGCCTCCAGAAGTTAGATCAGATGGCAAATTGGATTTGGTGCTAGGTCTTTCCCTTTAGGTTTTACCCCAACAATGTTTTCATTAGTTTCGCTCACTCTCGAAATCAAGCATTTTACAGCAGGTTGGAGCAGCCTGTATCTCAGCACGGGAATAAGGTAGGGAAGAATTCTAAGGATCATTTTGACTGCCTCCAGAAGTTAGATCAGATGGCAAATTGGATTTGGTGCTAGGTCTTTCCCTTTAGGTTTTACCCCAACAATGTTTTCATTAGTTTCGCTCACTCTCGAAATCAAGCATTTTACAGCAGGTTGGAGCAGCCTGTATCTCAGCACAGGAATAAGGTAGGGAAGAATTCTAAGGATCATTTTGACTGCCTCCAGAAGTTAGATCAGATGGCAAATTGGATTTGGTGCTAGGTCTTTCCCTTTAGGTTTTACCCCAACAATGTTTTCATTAGTTTCGCTCACTCTCGAAATCAAGCATTTTACAGCAGGTTGGAGCAGCCTGTATCTCAGCACAGGAATAAGGTAGGGAAGAATTCAAATACTCATTTTGACTGCCTCCAGAAGTTAGATCAGATGGCAAATTGGATTTGGTGCTAGGTCTTTCCCTTTAGGTTTTACCCCAACAATGTTTTCATTAGTTTCGCTCACTCTCGAAATCAAGCATTTTACAGCAGGTTGGAGCAGCCTGTATCTCAGCACAGGAATAAGGTAGGGAAGAATTCAAATACTCATTTTGACTGCCTCCAGAAGTTAGATCAGATGGCAAATTGGATTTGGTGCTAGGTCTTTCCCTTTAGGTTTTACCCCAACAATGTTTTCATTAGTTTCGCTCACTCTCGAAATCAAGCATTTTACAGCAGGTTGGAGCAGCCTGTATCTCAGCACAGGAATAAGGTAGGGAAGAATTCTAAGGATCATTTTGACTGCCTCCAGAAGTTAGATCAGATGGCCAATGCAATTTGGTGCTAGGTCTTTCCCTTTAGGTTTTACCCCAACAATGTTTTCATTAGTTTCGCTCACTCTCGAAATCAAGCATTTTACAGCAGGTTGGAGCAGCCTGTATCTCAGCACAGGAATAAGGTAGGGAAGAATTCTAAGGATCATTTTGACTGCCTCCAGAAGTTAGATCAGATGGCAAATTGGATTTGGTGCTAGGTCTTTCCCTTTAGGTTTTACCCCAACAATGTTTTCATTAGTTTCGCTCACTCTCGAAATCAAGCATTTTACAGCAGGTTGGAGCAGCCTGTATCTCAGCACGGGAATAAGGTAGGGAAGAATTCAAATACTCATTTTGACTGCCTCCAGAAGTTAGATCAGATGGCAAATTGGATTTGGTGCTAGGTCTTTCCCTTTAGGTTTTACCCCAACAATGTTTTCATTAGTTTCGCTCACTCTCGAAATCAAGCATTTTACAGCAGGTTGGAGCAGCCTGTATCTCAGCACAGGAATAAGGTAGGGAAGAATTCTAAGGATCATTTTGACTGCCTCCAGAAGTTAGATCAGATGGCAAATTGGATTTGGTGCTAGGTCTTTCCCTTTAGGTTTTACCCCAACAATGTTTTCATTAGTTTCGCTCACTCTCGAAATCAAGCATTTTACAGCAGGTTGGAGCAGCCTGTATCTCAGCACAGGAATAAGGTAGGGAAGAATTCAAATACTCATTTTGACTGCCTCCAGAAGTTAGATCAGATGGCAAATTGGATTTGGTGCTAGGTCTTTCCCTTTAGGTTTTACCCCAACAATGTTTTCATTAGTTTCGCTCACTCTCGAAATCAAGCATTTTACAGCAGGTTGGAGCAGCCTGTATCTCAGCACAGGAATAAGGTAGGGAAGAATTCAAATACTCATTTTGACTGCCTCCAGAAGTTAGATCAGATGGCAAATTGGATTTGGTGCTAGGTCTTTCCCTTTAGGTTTTACCCCAACAATGTTTTCATTAGTTTCGCTCACTCTCGAAATCAAGCATTTTACAGCAGGTTGGAGCAGCCTGTATCTCAGCACAGGAATAAGGTAGGGAAGAATTCTAAGGATCATTTTGACTGCCTCCAGAAGTTAGATCAGATGGCAAATTGGATTTGGTGCTAGGTCTTTCCCTTTAGGTTTTACCCCAACAATGTTTTCATTAGTTTCGCTCACTCTCGAAATCAAGCATTTTACAGCAGGTTGGAGCAGCCTGTATCTCAGCACAGGAATAAGGTAGGGAAGAATTCTAAGGATCATTTTGACTGCCTCCAGAAGTTAGATCAGATGGCCAATGCAATTTGGTGCTAGGTCTTTCCCTTTAGGTTTTACCCCAACAATGTTTTCATTAGTTTCGCTCACTCTCGAAATCAAGCATTTTACAGCAGGTTGGAGCAGCCTGTATCTCAGCACAGGAATAAGGTAGGGAAGAATTCTAAGGATCATTTTGACTGCCTCCAGAAGTTAGATCAGATGGCAAATTGGATTTGGTGCTAGGTCTTTCCCTTTAGGTTTTACCCCAACAATGTTTTCATTAGTTTCGCTCACTCTCGAAATCAAGCATTTTACAGCAGGTTGGAGCAGCCTGTATCTCAGCACGGGAATAAGGTAGGGAAGAATTCTAAGGATCATTTTGACTGCCTCCAGAAGTTAGATCAGATGGCAAATTGGATTTGGTGCTAGGTCTTTCCCTTTAGGTTTTACCCCAACAATGTTTTCATTAGTTTCGCTCACTCTCGAAATCAAGCATTTTACAGCAGGTTGGAGCAGCCTGTATCTCAGCACAGGAATAAGGTAGGGAAGAATTCTAAGGATCATTTTGACTGCCTCCAGAAGTTAGATCAGATGGCAAATTGGATTTGGTGCTAGGTCTTTCCCTTTAGGTTTTACCCCAACAATGTTTTCATTAGTTTCGCTCACTCTCGAAATCAAGCATTTTACAGCAGGTTGGAGCAGCCTGTATCTCAGCACAGGAATAAGGTAGGGAAGAATTCAAATACTCATTTTGACTGCCTCCAGAAGTTAGATCAGATGGCAAATTGGATTTGGTGCTAGGTCTTTCCCTTTAGGTTTTACCCCAACAATGTTTTCATTAGTTTCGCTCACTCTCGAAATCAAGCATTTTACAGCAGGTTGGAGCAGCCTGTATCTCAGCACAGGAATAAGGTAGGGAAGAATTCAAATACTCATTTTGACTGCCTCCAGAAGTTAGATCAGATGGCAAATTGGATTTGGTGCTAGGTCTTTCCCTTTAGGTTTTACCCCAACAATGTTTTCATTAGTTTCGCTCACTCTCGAAATCAAGCATTTTACAGCAGGTTGGAGCAGCCTGTATCTCAGCACAGGAATAAGGTAGGGAAGAATTCTAAGGATCATTTTGACTGCCTCCAGAAGTTAGATCAGATGGCCAATGCAATTTGGTGCTAGGTCTTTCCCTTTAGGTTTTACCCCAACAATGTTTTCATTAGTTTCGCTCACTCTCGAAATCAAGCATTTTACAGCAGGTTGGAGCAGCCTGTATCTCAGCACAGGAATAAGGTAGGGAAGAATTCTAAGGATCATTTTGACTGCCTCCAGAAGTTAGATCAGATGGCAAATTGGATTTGGTGCTAGGTCTTTCCCTTTAGGTTTTACCCCAACAATGTTTTCATTAGTTTCGCTCACTCTCGAAATCAAGCATTTTACAGCAGGTTGGAGCAGCCTGTATCTCAGCACGGGAATAAGGTAGGGAAGAATTCAAATACTCATTTTGACTGCCTCCAGAAGTTAGATCAGATGGCAAATTGGATTTGGTGCTAGGTCTTTCCCTTTAGGTTTTACCCCAACAATGTTTTCATTAGTTTCGCTCACTCTCGAAATCAAGCATTTTACAGCAGGTTGGAGCAGCCTGTATCTCAGCACAGGAATAAGGTAGGGAAGAATTCTAAGGATCATTTTGACTGCCTCCAGAAGTTAGATCAGATGGCAAATTGGATTTGGTGCTAGGTCTTTCCCTTTAGGTTTTACCCCAACAATGTTTTCATTAGTTTCGCTCACTCTCGAAATCAAGCATTTTACAGCAGGTTGGAGCAGCCTGTATCTCAGCACAGGAATAAGGTAGGGAAGAATTCAAATACTCATTTTGACTGCCTCCAGAAGTTAGATCAGATGGCAAATTGGATTTGGTGCTAGGTCTTTCCCTTTAGGTTTTACCCCAACAATGTTTTCATTAGTTTCGCTCACTCTCGAAATCAAGCATTTTACAGCAGGTTGGAGCAGCCTGTATCTCAGCACAGGAATAAGGTAGGGAAGAATTCAAATACTCATTTTGACTGCCTCCAGAAGTTAGATCAGATGGCAAATTGGATTTGGTGCTAGGTCTTTCCCTTTAGGTTTTACCCCAACAATGTTTTCATTAGTTTCGCTCACTCTCGAAATCAAGCATTTTACAGCAGGTTGGAGCAGCCTGTATCTCAGCACAGGAATAAGGTAGGGAAGAATTCTAAGGATCATTTTGACTGCCTCCAGAAGTTAGATCAGATGGCCAATGCAATTTGGTGCTAGGTCTTTCCCTTTAGGTTTTACCCCCAACAATGTTTTCATTAGTTTCGCTCACTCTCGAAATCAAGCATTTTACAGCAGGTTGGAGCAGCCTGTATCTCAGCACAGGAATAAGGTAGGGAAGAATTCTAAGGATCATTTTGACTGCCTCCAGAAGTTAGATCAGATGGCAAATTGGATTTGGTGCTAGGTCTTTCCCTTTAGGTTTTACCCCAACAATGTTTTCATTAGTTTCGCTCACTCTCGAAATCAAGCATTTTACAGCAGGTTGGAGCAGCCTGTATCTCAGCACGGGAATAAGGTAGGGAAGAATTCAAATACTCATTTTGACTGCCTCCAGAAGTTAGATCAGATGGCAAATTGGATTTGGTGCTAGGTCTTTCCCTTTAGGTTTTACCCCAACAATGTTTTCATTAGTTTCGCTCACTCTCGAAATCAAGCATTTTACAGCAGGTTGGAGCAGCCTGTATCTCAGCACAGGAATAAGGTAGGGAAGAATTCTAAGGATCATTTTGACTGCCTCCAGAAGTTAGATCAGATGGCAAATTGGATTTGGTGCTAGGTCTTTCCCTTTAGGTTTTACCCCAACAATGTTTTCATTAGTTTCGCTCACTCTCGAAATCAAGCATTTTACAGCAGGTTGGAGCAGCCTGTATCTCAGCACAGGAATAAGGTAGGGAAGAATTCTAAGGATCATTTTGACTGCCTCCAGAAGTTAGATCAGATGGCAAATTGGATTTGGTGCTAGGTCTTTCCCTTTAGGTTTTACCCCAACAATGTTTTCATTAGTTTCGCTCACTCTCGAAATCAAGCATTTTACAGCAGGTTGGAGCAGCCTGTATCTCAGCACAGGAATAAGGTAGGGAAGAATTCTAAGGATCATTTTGACTGCCTCCAGAAGTTAGATCAGATGGCAAATTGGATTTGGTGCTAGGTCTTTCCCTTTAGGTTTTACCCCAACAATGTTTTCATTAGTTTCGCTCACTCATCGAAATCAAGCATTTTACAGCAGGTTGGAGCAGCCTGTATCTCAGCACAGGAATAAGGTAGGGAAGAATTCTAAGGATCATTTTGACTGCCTCCAGAAGTTAGATCAGATGGCAAATTGGATTTGGTGCTAGGTCTTTCCCTTTAGGTTTTACCCCAACAATGTTTTCATTAGTTTCGCTCACTCTCGAAATCAAGCATTTTACAGCAGGTTGGAGCAGCCTGTATCTCAGCACGGGAATAAGGTAGGGAAGAATTCAAATACTCATTTTGACTGCCTCCAGAAGTTAGATCAGATGGCAAATTGGATTTGGTGCTAGGTCTTTCCCTTTAGGTTTTACCCCAACAATGTTTTCATTAGTTTCGCTCACTCTCGAAATCAAGCATTTTACAGCAGGTTGGAGCAGCCTGTATCTCAGCACAGGAATAAGGTAGGGAAGAATTCTAAGGATCATTTTGACTGCCTCCAGAAGTTAGATCAGATGGCAAATTGGATTTGGTGCTAGGTCTTTCCCTTTAGGTTTTACCCCAACAATGTTTTCATTAGTTTCGCTCACTCTCGAAATCAAGCATTTTACAGCAGGTTGGAGCAGCCTGTATCTCAGCACAGGAATAAGGTAGGGAAGAATTCAAATACTCATTTTGACTGCCTCCAGAAGTTAGATCAGATGGCAAATTGGATTTGGTGCTAGGTCTTTCCCTTTAGGTTTTACCCCAACAATGTTTTCATTAGTTTCGCTCACTCTCGAAATCAAGCATTTTACAGCAGGTTGGAGCAGCCTGTATCTCAGCACAGGAATAAGGTAGGGAAGAATTCAAATACTCATTTTGACTGCCTCCAGAAGTTAGATCAGATGGCAAATTGGATTTGGTGCTAGGTCTTTCCCTTTAGGTTTTACCCCAACAATGTTTTCATTAGTTTCGCTCACTCTCGAAATCAAGCATTTTACAGCAGGTTGGAGCAGCCTGTATCTCAGCACAGGAATAAGGTAGGGAAGAATTCTAAGGATCATTTTGACTGCCTCCAGAAGTTAGATCAGATGGCAAATTGGATTTGGTGCTAGGTCTTTCCCTTTAGGTTTTACCCCAACAATGTTTTCATTAGTTTCGCTCACTCTCGAAATCAAGCATTTTACAGCAGGTTGGAGCAGCCTGTATCTCAGCACAGGAATAAGGTAGGGAAGAATTCTAAGGATCATTTTGACTGCCTCCAGAAGTTAGATCAGATGGCAAATTGGATTTGGTGCTAGGTCTTTCCCTTTAGGTTTTACCCCAACAATGTTTTCATTAGTTTCGCTCACTCTCGAAATCAAGCATTTTACAGCAGGTTGGAGCAGCCTGTATCTCAGCACAGGAATAAGGTAGGGAAGAATTCTAAGGATCATTTTGACTGCCTCCAGAAGTTAGATCAGATGGCAAATTGGATTTGGTGCTAGGTCTTTCCCTTTAGGTTTTACCCCAACAATGTTTTCATTAGTTTCGCTCACTCTCGAAATCAAGCATTTTACAGCAGGTTGGAGCAGCCTGTATCTCAGCACAGGAATAAGGGTAGGGAAGAATTCTAAGGATCATTTTGACTGCCTCCAGAAGTTAGATCAGATGGCAAATTGGATTTGGTGCTAGGCCTTTCCCTTTAGGTTTTACCCCAACAATGTTTTCATTAGTTTCGCTCACTCTCGAAATCAAGCATTTTACAGCAGGTTGGAGCAGCCTGTATCTCAGCACAGGAATAAGGTAGGGAAGAATTCAAATACTCATTTTGACTGCCTCCAGAAGTTAGATCAGATGGCAAATTGGATTTGGTGCTAGGTCTTTCCCTTTAGGTTTTACCCCAACAATGTT